>NC_086356.1:393361-445861 GCF_036324505.1 Eleginops maclovinus
TATTTTTATTTTATTTTTATTTTTATGTAATTTATATTTTATATATTTATATATTATATCTTTATATATTTATATATTTATATCTTTATATATTTATACTTTATATCTTTATATCTTTATATATTTATATATTTATATATTTATGTATTTATATCTTTATATCTTTATGTATTTATATATTTATATCTTTATATCTTTATATCTTTATATATTTATATCTTTATATCTTTATATCTTTATATATTTATGTATTTATATCTTTATATCTTTATATATTTATATATTTATGTATTTATATCTTTATATCTTTATATATTTATATCTTTATATCTTTATGTATTTATTTATATCTTTATATATTTATATATTTATATCTTTATGTATTTATATCTTTATATCTTTATGTATTTATATATTTATATATTTATATCTTTATATATTTATGTATTTATATATTTATATCTTTATATCTTTATATATTTATGTATTTATATCTTTATATATTTATATCTTTATATCTTTATATCTTTATGTATTTATATCTTTATATCTCCTGTAATGTGAGTGAGCGCCCCCCCCCTAAAGGAGAGTTATAGCTGCAGGTCTGATGGGAGACGGACGGTCATAATGAAGCACTCAGGGCGTGTAAAACTACAAATCCAGCTCCATCAGCGACCCCACTTACCGCCATAACGTGGGGGGGGGGGGGTAATAAACATGTGACCCTGTGTCCGGGTGCCTCAAACAGACGTCCTTTAGCTCTCTAATTGGTTTGAGAGAGCCGCCCCCACCTGTAATTACCCAGGGGGGGGGGGGGGGTGTACATCACCTGTGGGGGGGAGACAGATAGATCCCTTGGGGGGGCGGGCCTGATGGCTTAAAAGCAAGGCGGCCACTAGAGACATGATGACCTGAAGACGTGGGGGGGTAGAGGACGTGGTGGTGGTGGGGGGGCAGTCATCTGCTGTCAGTCACTGCTGCTTTAATCAAGGACACGCAGGACACACACCCACACACACGCACACACCGACACACACATCGAAACACACACACACCCACACCGACACACCGACACACACACACACAGGTAGTTTCAGTGTTGTCGTTTCTGAGCCACAGTTCATTTTTTAAACGCAGCTCCAGCGACTCAAACACATGAATGCTAAATGTCTGATCCCTGCCTGGCCTCTCACCGCCTCTCCCTGATGCTGCTCATGGAGCTGGGACGCAGGAAAATGGATCTAAGGGGAAAGTATGATCGTGATGAGTCTGCAGGTTGAGCTCTTCAGTCGCTTTAAAAACGTTCCCTGGTTCTCAGTCTGTTAACGCGAGCGAACACAACAGTCTGTGTTGTTGTTTTGAAGTGACGGTGTTTCCTTCGGACACATTTAGGCTTGTTGAGATGTGGCGCTGTTGGATTTTTGTTGCACCAACTAAAGAAAATTCAAATCTGAAAAAAGACTAACATCTGAGAAAAGTCCAAATCTTAGAAAAGTCCAAATCTGGCAGCACATCACCCCCACCCTCATCTACCTTCACTGGCTCCCGATCAAGTCCCGGATCACTTTCCAAACCCTCCTCCTCACCTACAAGTCTCTCCATGGCCTCTCTACAGTGTCAGACCTCGTCCATCCCTACACCCCTGCACGGAGTCTGCGGTCCTCGGACACGGGCCTTCTCTCTATTCCCCACACTTGCCTCCGAACCGTTGGTGACAGAGCGTTCAGTGCTGCGGCCCCCACCCTCTGGAACGCTCTTCCTGCAGAGAGCCGCAACGCTGCCTCCCTGGACATCTTCAAATCTGCACTAAAAACTCACCTCTTCACCGTAGCCTCAGACCATTAACTCATCTCACTCCAGTTCTTCTACCACAGCTGCCATTTCTGTTTCTATTTTATTTACTCTATTCTTCTTTCTGTTATTGTTTTCTGTCTGTCCTCACAACATGCAAAGCAGCCGTGGGTACCTAGAAAGGCGCTATAGAAATTCAACTTATTATTATTATTATATGAAGATCAGCATCGTCTGATTTTTATTTTAAAGAGATCTGTTCCCTACAAAGAGATTTTTTTAAGTCTGTTGAATAACATTTGTAGGTTGGGATTTCTCCTGAGCACCACAATACTGAATCAGAATAGTATTTAGTCTGTATCAAATATTGTCCATGAATCTGAGACGTTAAAGTGGAGTCTCTGTAAATCCATTAACCTGCAGTGTTTAAATGCTAATTAAGCAGCTTGCTAACCATCAGGGAGCCTCAGCCCACAGACTGCAGACAGGAAGTCAGAGCAAGGCTTCATGGAGCTCTGCTGGAGATGTGGACGAGGTGTGTTAGGGGTTTCAGGGGAATCATGGAGCTCCTGCGGGCTGTCTGTCAGCCGTCTGTCAGCCGTGGTGTCAGAGGCTCTGCAGCTCCATTAGCTCCATTAGCTCCATTAGCTCCACCCTGCTGCATCCTGCAGGTGTTAAGTGAGCCGCACTTCATTTAGCTGCTTCACTTGATGAGGCGTCCGGAGCAGAGTGACCCGGGGGGGTATTAGCGGGTAACTGTCTGCACACAGGAAACACTTCTGCTGGACAGGTGGAGCATGTACCTGAGAGGATTACCTCTGAGCACGCTATTGTGAGCAGGTTAGTTACATACTGATGCCTTCAAGATTTATTTAATTGTGATAAGTATTGGCCAAGGTCAATCTGAACGTCTGATACCAGTCATTTGAAGTGTGTGGAAACCCAAACAGTAGATAGAGTGAAATAATGATCATCAGAAATTATAATAAAACAATAACCAATAAACAAAGAGACCCGAGGTCCAGAGGGCTGCTGCCTGTCAGATGGAGTTTTTGCTCTTTAATGCAGTGTGTGTGTGTGTGTGTGTGTTAGTGTGTGAGTGTGAGTGTGTGTGAGGTGTTGACCCTGCTCTGCATACTGCAGCTCTCTCCATCAGCATGCAGTGACACCTGCACTGTTTAATGCACTCCTCCACTTTATTAATGCCCAACGTGTGATAAACATTTCTGCAGAGCCAGCTCACAGGTCACAGGTCACACACCACACACACACACACACACACACACACACACACACACACACACACACACACAAATCCACCCAAGCACTTTGCAAGGCGGGCTTTAATGTAATCATTTGATGAATATAGCATTCTGCTTGATAGGCTAGTAATTTCTAACGCTAATCTAGGCTAACTACATCCTGACATGAGATTGACGTGAGATATTGAACCATTTCTTTAAAGAGTAACTTGTCACACAGAGAAGAGTCTTAAACCCTGACATGAGTCAGCATTTCATCACTTCCTGTCCCCTGGTTTGGAGGTCGATGGTTTCCTGAGTGTGTTTTTGGTTGTTCTCCTGGAATCTGTGCTACCATGAATGACGTTAGCCGCCTTTAGCTTAGCGGTGGAGATATGAAGTCATATGACCGTGCTGTAGTTCCTTTATAGCCCAACATTAGCCTCCTTTAGCTTAGCGGTGGAGACGTGCAGTCATGTGACCGTGCTGTAGTTCCTTTATAGCCCAACATTAGCCTCCTTTAGCTTAGCGGTGGTGACCTGAAGTCATGTGACCGTGCTGTAGTTCCTTTATAGCCCAACATTAGCCTCCTTTAGCTTAGTGGTGGAGACGTGAAGTCATGTGACCGTGCTGTAGTTCCTTTACATCCCAACATTAGCCTCCTTTAGCTTAGCGGTGGAGACGTGAAGTCATGTGACCGTGCTGTAGTTCCTTTACAGCCCAACATTAGCCACCTTTAGCTTAGCGGTGGAGACGTGAAGTCATGTGACCGTGCTGTAGTTCCTTTATAGCCCAACATTAGCCGCCTTTAGCTTAGCGGTGGAGATGTGAAGTCATGTGACCGTGCTGTAGTTCCTTTACAGCCCAACATTAGCCACCTTTAGCTTAGCGGTGGAGACGTGAAGTCATGTGACCGTGCTGTAGTTCCTTTACAGCCCAACATTAGCCACCTTTAGCTTAGCGGTGGAGACGTGAAGTCATGTGACCGTGCTGTAGTTCCTTCATAGCCCAACATTAGCCTCCTTTAGCTTAGCGCGGTGGTGACGTGAAGTCATGTGACCGTGCTGTTGTTCCTTTATAGCCCAACATTAGCCTCCTTTAGCTTAGCGGTGGTGACGTGAATTCATGTGACCGTGCTGTAGTTCCTTTATAGCCCATTATTAGCCACCTTTAGCTTAGCGGTGGTGACGTGAAGTCATGTGACCGTGCTGTAGTTCCTTTACAGCCCAACATTAGCCTCCTTTAGCTTAGCGGTGGTGACGTGAAGTCATGTGACCGTGCTGTTGTTCCTTTATAGCCCATTATTAGCCTCCTTTAGCTTAGCGGTGGTGACGTGAAGTCATGTGACCGTGCTGTTGTTCCTTTATAGCCCATTATTAGCCTCCTTTAGCTTAGCGGTGGTGACGTGAAGTCATGTGACCGTGCTGTAGTTCCTTTATAGCCCAACATTAGCCTCCTTTAGCTTAGCGGTGGTGACGTGAAGTCATGTGACCGTGCTGTAGTTCCTTTACAGCCCAACATTAGCCACCTTTAGCTTAGCGGTGGAGACGTGAAGTCATGTGACCGTGCTGTAGTTCCTTCATAGCCCAACATTAGCATGTGATGCTACATGTCACTCATATTTTATCCGGGGGTTTATAAGCAGCAGAGCCATATTTTCTCTCAGCTGTTCCTCATGTCAGAGATGACAGGAAGTCATAGAAACATCAGCGGCTGACTGACAGCAGGAGCTTTATATTAAGATTACTCTGGTGTTCAATTACAATTACATTCATTGCAGCTGAAGACAGGAATAGCATGTCACATTCAAACTGTCAGATATATTATTCTGAAATGGACCAATCAAACAACAGCTGCTTTAAATTCTGACGAGAACACTTTTCTGCTTTTACTGGAGGAACATTTTGCACTCACCTTCAGCTTGCAGAGTGTTTCTACCCTGAGGTAAAGTAGAGAAACTTCTCCACCTCTGATTTGAATATCCCAGAATAAGCCCCATGGACACCCAGAATGCATTGCAGCAATGCCATGTCTCTCCCGTGCAGCACAAATCAGAAACCCATCGCTCCGTCAGAGATGCAGCGTGAGAGAAAGAGGATTTGAATAAATATAGTGTGAGTTAGCTTAGCGTCGGCGTGACGGCGGGAGATTAATGGAGTCCGGGCTGCGCTGTGCTCCGGGGGCCGGGGCCGGGGCCGGGGCCACGGAGACGCTCTCATTAATAAGTGATTAATCGCAGCGCGGTGATTAATTAGTGTTTGTGACGGAGAACTTTCCCCGGCCTCAGGAATGCACATTTATTTCCGCGGCCTCACGGTCAGTTTGCATATTATGCCCCCCCGCCCCCCCGGGCCCCTCACTGTGATTGATTGCTCTGCTGTTTTATTTGCAGGTTGGAAACCCGGAGATGTTTTCTGAGTAAACGAGGAGCTCGGCCTCATCGGACGCTCCCTCCGCTCTGGAATTGATTTGAATCGCTGCCGGACGAGATGTGTGTTTTTCTCACAGCCCTGAAACCCCCCCTCCCTCACCCAGCCTCCCCCACTGCCTCTACACACACACACACACACACACACACACACACACACACACACACACACACACACACACACACACACACACACACACACACACTTTAAAAGCCTTTAAATACTTGATGCAGAATCCCTGCTCTCCGCAGCATAGAGCTCTTTGTGTATTGTTTATCAGAGCATGTTGCAGGCGTGGTGCATTCTGGGACATCAGAACAGCTTCCCATTATTTTGACTTTAATCAGCTGACGGATGCAGAATGAAGACTGACTACTGC
Source organism: Eleginops maclovinus (assembly GCF_036324505.1). NCBI lineage: Eukaryota > Metazoa > Chordata > Actinopteri > Perciformes > Eleginopidae > Eleginops > Eleginops maclovinus. The sequence goes on from NC_086356.1 coordinate 399,202, forward strand.
AGAGTCCTCAGGTACTCTGTGCCGCAGGGAAGCTTCATAGATGATGAGGAACAGACGGAAACTAAACTAACTTTAACAAACTGATCACCTGACTGACAGGAAGGAACATCAGAAGCTTTTCTAAACGCTGCTCATGTTTCCTCAAGCTGCTGAATGTTCTCTAAATGCTGCATGTGTTGAAGAGCTGCTGCAGATGTTTCTGCATGAGTTTGATTTGAGTTTCTATATCTGCATCCTCTCTGAAGCTGTTCCTCCTGAGGGGGGAGGTCTGGACCGTTGTGTTTGCACCTGTGGGCCTCCGTAGCTCAGCTAATCTCCGTACGTAACGTTTTACAGTTCATGACCAATATCCAAACACGCCTTTTCACCACATGACCGTTCTGCACATCTTTGTGTTCAGTGAAAGCTTACTCCCCGTCAGACCTCAGACCCCCCCTCCGCCTTCAGCTGTACTCCTGCCTCCAGCGGCCGGGCAAACCTCATGTCTTCCCCGTCTCCGTGTTCCTGTAGTTGTAGAGTCTCTCCTGCTGAATGATGGGGGGGGGTGGGGGCTGTGCAGTGTGCAGACATACGGACGTTAGCAGTTACTCTCTGCAGCGGGGGGAGCACAGATGGTTTCCCTGGTTTCATGATGCTCCCTCATAACCCGGCCTCTGAAACAGAACGCTGTAAACGAGGCTCTCTGATGGGCCGGCAGCGCGTCCATAAAGCTGAGAGCAGCTGCAGCTTAACGAGGAACACCGAGAGCTGCTGGCGGGCAGGTCTGAAATATCACCTGAGCGGAGCGGGGTGTGAACGCCACAGGAACAGTGGTCTTCCTGTGGGATCCGTTACCTGAGATTATCTTCAGTGAGAATATCAGTTTGACAGGATGTGCTGAATCAGTTCAGATCATTTAAACATGCAGCCCAACATGTTAAAAAAAAGGGTATTTAAAAGATACTCGAGTTTAAATCTAAAAAAGAAAAGTAATTGATCAAATGTGGGAAATATCTTGAGATGTTTTCTAATATTTCTCCAGTTTTTTAAAGATGATATAATACTTTAATATAAATATTCGTAGCATTATTTCTCTAAATGTTTTTGGTCTAAAGATGAATTATCTGGACGCTGCCCGTTGACGGTGCTTCCTGTCAACGGGCCAGCTCTGACAGCTGGGTGGGTTTACTGCGATTCGGGGGAGTGGGGGGAGCTCTGAAGCAGGGGCGGGTGTTAGTTCACATTTACAGACAGGAGTCAACAAGACGCCGTAAACAGAGTAAACATCATCACAGCTGACACGCCGCTGAGCTGAAGGGACACACTCAGGTTAGAGTATGCAGCCCGTAGCCCCCCCCCCGGATGCAGGAAGAGTGGAATTGAGCCGTCCTGGAAGAGACATCCTCAGAACCCACAGAGCGGTGGTTCTGCAGGCCGACCCGGAGGTGAGCTTCATGGCTTCCCCTGACAAAACAGAGAGGCCATTTCTCCGGAGGCTTTTGGATTATTGATCTGTGGAAAAGGAACCTGTTTGATAAATGTTCTGTCCAGTCGGATCCTCTCCACACGTCTACCCTACTTTTATCATTTCGAATCTTAACTCTAATCTCCAGAAGCAAAATGCTAACGTTATGCTATAAACGAGCTACAGAGGAGTACAGCAGGGCCGCAGGACTTCAGCCTCACGCCAACCTAAGATCCTTTCTACTGATTTCGCCGGCTCGCATATTTGAACAAAGCTTTTCCTTTCAGCCACACTGAGTTTAACTACAGGTCACAGCTGTTTCCACCACCAGTCTGATATCGTTTTACAAAGACGAGCTAACAGACTGAGTGGAGGTGCTTAGGTGTTCGGCGTAATGACGTACAGCATCCTCGACAGCTTCTGTAGTCCTATTCAACCTCTTGTGGGCAGGGGGAGGGGGGGGGTCACTACTGATGCATTTCATGTCGTAGAACAAAACCTGATCCGTCTCTTAAACTTGTCTCAACCACAAACCTTATTTCGAGATATTTCAACCCTACGGAGAAATCCCACTGACTCTGTGGTGGTAAAATGCAGACTCCCGTCCGGGTTTTCAGACTCATTCCTGGTTCCTCTTTCTGATTCCACTGGGTCCTCTCCTTCCTGCCTCCCTTTCACAATAAAAGCCTCTGACTTGTATCATTGGCAGCTGAGCGTTCCACAGCGGACAGAAGCTGAGCTGAAGACCTTTACCTTGATCATGTCAGAAACCTTCACAGAAAACCTTTAGTGACGCGTTAGAGGAGCAGGAGAGGAACCAGAGATCAGGACGAGGTTTAGACGGGTCCAACAGATCAGAGTGAACTGAGGCAGGCCGGGCTCAGAGTCAGAGGAGTCTACAGAGCTCTCTGGTTAATAAATGAATGGCTGTGATCCAGCCCCCCCCCCCCCCCCCACACACACACAGGTCCAGCAGCTTCTAACTGAGTTGAGCCTCCAGAGGTAATCAGAATATATGGCTCTTAATGTGAAAGCCCCCCCCCCCCCTGCCAGCCTGTGTGATTGAGTTTGTGCAGCGGGGGGGTCGGGGGGGCTCACCTGTCCCGAGCAGGAAATACAATAAAAAGCCTTTTGCTGGAATTTGTCTGAAGTTTTCTGGTGTGTGAGCAACTTCATAATCTCTTTACCCCCAGCCCCCCCACTAATCCCATCAGGCCCCGCTCCCCCAGCGCTGGGAGACTAGATCCATTTCATTTCAATACCCTGCACCCGCCCCCGGTTCAGGGTCCAGCTCATCTTCAGAGAGACTGGCAGACACAATCACCAGATCTGATCCTGGTCCTGAGGACATCGTCTGCAGGCTCTGATCCTGGTCCTGAGGATGGGGTCTGCATGCTCTGATGCTGGTCCTGAGGATGGAGTCTGCATGCTCTGATCCTGGTCCTGAGGACATGGTCTGCAGGCTCTGATCCTGGTCCTGAGGATGGAGTCTGCATGCTCTGATACTGGTCCTGAGGACTGGGTCAGCAGGCTCTGATCCTGGTCCTGAGGACAGGGTCTGCATGCTTTGATGCTGGTCCTGAGGAGGGGGTCTGTAGGCTCTGATCCTGGTCCTGAGGAGGGGGTCTGCATGCTCTGATGCTGGTCCTGAGGATGGAGTCTGCATGCTCTGATGCTGGTCCTGAGGAGGGGGTCTGTAGGCTCTGATCCTGGTCCTGAGGACTGGGTCGGCAGGCTCTGATCCTGGTCCTGAGGACAGGGTCTGCATGCTCTGATGCTGGTCCTGAGGAGGGGGTCTGTAGGCTCTGATCCTGGTCCTGAGGAGGGGGTCTCCATGCGCTGATGCTGGTCCTGAGGAGGGGTCTGCAGGCTCTGATCCTGGTCCTGAGGACGTGGTCTGCAGGCTCTGATCCTGGTCCTGAGGATGGGGTCTGCATGCTCTGATGCTGGTCCTGAGGATGGAGTCTGCATGCTCTGATGCTGGTCCTGAGGAGGGGGTCTGTAGGCTCTGATGCTGGTCCTGAGGATGGAGTCTGCATGCTCTGATGCTGGTCCTGAGGATGGGGTCTGCATGCTCTGATGCTGGTCCTGAGGAGGGGGTCTGTAGGCTCTGATCCTGGTCCTGAGGACGGGGTCGGCAGGCTCTGGTCCTGGTCCTGAGGATGGAGTCTGCTTACTCTGATGCTGGTCCTGAGGAGGGGGTCTGTAGGCTCTGATCCTGGTCCTGAGGACTGGGTCGGCAGACTCTGATCCTGGTCCTGAAGACAGGGTCTGCATGCTCTGATGCTGGTCCTGAGGAGGGGGTCTGTAGGCTCTGATTCTGATCCTGAGGAGGGGGTCTGCTTGCTCTGATGCTGGTCCTGAGGATGGGGTCTGTAGGCTCTGATGCTGGTCCTGAGGAGGGGGTCTGTAGGCTCTGATCCTGGTCCTGAGGACGTGGTCTGCAGGCTCTGATCCTGGTCCTGAGGATGTGGTCTGCATGCTCTGATGCTGGTCCTGAGGAGGGGGTCTGTAGGCTCTGATCCTGGTCCTGAGGAGGGGGTCTGTAGGCTCTGATCCTGGTCTTGAGAATGGGGTCTGCATGCTCTGATGCTGGTCCTGAGGACGGGGTCTGCAGGCTCTGATGCTGGTCCTGAGGATGGGGTCTGTAGGCTCCGGTCCTGGTCCTGAGGAGGGGGTCTGAGGAGGAGTCCTGAGGAGATGCCCTGAGGAGGAGACCTGAGGAGATGACCTGAGGAGGAGTCCTGAAGAGGAGACCTGAGGAGATCACCAGAGGAGGAGTCCTGAAGAGGAGACCTGAGGAGATCACCAGAGGAGGAGTCCTGAAGAGGAGCCCTGAGGAGACCTGAGGAGATGACCTGAGGAGGAGTCCTGAAGAGGAGACCTGAGGAGACCTGAGGAGATGACCTGAGGAGGAGTCCTGAGGAGGAGTCCTGAGGAGGAGACCTGAGGAGGAATCCTGAGGAGGAGACCTGAGGAGATCACCAGAGGAGGAGTCCTGAGGAGGAGACCTGAAGAGACCTGAGGAGATCACCTGAGGAGGAGAGCTTATCCGAATATAATAAAGGATCTGTTTTATATTGTATCTTATATTTCCCGCTGATTTCATGACTTTAATAATGCACTGGACATGAGGCCGCGGTCTGAATTACCCCCACCCCCCCCCACACACACACACACACACACACACACACACACACACACACACACACACACACACACACACACACACACACACTGTGTTTCTATTGCTTTTACGATGTTGTTTCATCATAATGTCGTGTGTGTGTGTGTGTGTGGTGTGTGTGTGTGTGTGTGTGTGTGTGTGTGTGTGTGTGTGTGTGTGTGTGTGTGTGTGTGTGTGTGTGTGTGTGTGTGTGTGATTTATTGATGTATGCAGCGCTGGAACATTAAATTTAATTTTGACGTGTGACACGCTGAACCGACAGGAACTCATTACTTCCTGCTCGACACGCAGCGCCTGAACGCAGCATTTGTCTCTGAAGGGGGGGAAGAGGTGTACAGTGCACCCCACACAAACACACACACACACACACACACACACACACATTTACATGAGGCTGAGAGCAGCAATCTGTTCCTCTGTAACATCAGAGACGCTGCACAGCACAGTAATGAAATGCTACACACACACACACACACACACACACACACACTACATGCTCCAGTGTGCAGCCCGGTCTCTGCAGGAAACCCAGCTCTGAATAGGAGGGAAGCAGTGATGTATCAGTGGAACGTTATCAGCGTTTATATCGTTACTCTTTATTCTTATTACCCTGAAACCTCATAAATTCATCCTCAATCTGTGTTTGGCATCAGTTAGTGGGGCTTTTGCACGTCCCTGTGATACATTTGCTTCCATTTGTTGCCCTTTTGGTATATTTCCACTCCTTTTGCGTTCATCTTCATTCAGTTTTCTCCTTTTTATATCTATATGTGTCTGTATACACATTTGTATTCATATTTTAAATGTCCATCCCAGAGTCCCAGAGTCCTCAGTCTCAGAGTCCCAGAGTCCCACAGTCTCAGAGTCCTCAGTCTCAGAGTCCCACAGTCTCAGAGTCCAAAGTTTCAGAGTCCCAGAGTCTCAGAGTCCACAGTCTCAGAGTCCCAGAGTCTCAGAGTCCCAGAGTCCCACAGTCTCAGAGTCCTCAGTCCCAGAGTCTCAGAGTCCCACAGTCCCAGAGTCCACAGTCTCAGAGTCCTCAGTCTCAGAGTCCCAGAGTCTCAGAGTCCACAGTTTCGGAATCCCAGAGACTCAGAGTCCACAGTTTCAGAGTCCCAGAGTCCCATAGTCTCAGAGTCCACAGTTTCAGAGTCCACAGTCTCAGAGTCCACAGTCTCAGAGTTCCAGAGTCTCAGAGTCCACAGTCTCAGAGTCCTCAGTCCCAGAGTCTCAGAGTCCCACAGTCCCACAGTCCCAGAGTCCACAGTCTCAGAGTCCCTCAGTCTCAGAGTCCTCAGTCTCAGAGTCCTCAGTCTCAGAGTCCCAGAGTCTCAGAGTCCCTCAGTCTCAGAGTCCTCAGTCTCAGAGTCCACAGTCTCAGAGTCCACAGTCTCAGAGTCCCAGAGTCTCAGAGTCCCTCAGTCTCAGAGTCCTCAGTCTCAGAGTCCACAGTCTCAGAGTCCCACAGTCTCAGAGTCCCACAGTCTCAGAGTTCCAGAGTCTCAGAGACCCACAGTCTCAGAGTCCTCAGTCTCAGAGTCCCAGAGTCCCACAGTCCCAGATTCTCAGAGTCCCACAGTCTCAGAGTCCCCAGTCTCAGAGTCCCAGAGTCCACCGTCTCAGAGTCCCAGAGTCCCACAGTCCCAGAGTCTCAGAGTCCCACAGTCCCAGAGTCCCACAGTCTCAGAGTCCACAGTCTCAGAGTCCCACAGTCTCAGAGTCCTCAGTCTCAGAGTCCTCAGTCTCAGAGTCCACAGTCTCAGAGTCCCACAGTCCCAGAGTCCACAGTCTCAGAGTCCCACAGTCTCAGAGTCCACAGTCTCAGAGTCCCACAGTCTCAGAGTCCTCAGTCTCAGAGTCCTCAGTCTCAGAGTCCCCAGTCTCAGAGTCCACAGTTTCAGAGTCCCACAGTCTCAGAGTCCACAGTCTCGGAGTATTCAGTCTCAGAGTCCACAGTTTCAAAGTCCCACAGTGTCAGAGTCCACAGTCTCAGAGTCCTCAGTCTCAGAGTCCACAGTCTCAGATTCCACAGTCTCAGAGTCCCCAGTCTCAGAGTCCACAGTCTCAGAGTGCTCAGTCTCAGAGTCCCAGAGTCTCAGAATCTCAGAGTCCTCAGTCTCAGAGTCCACATTCTCAGAGTCCACAGTCTCAGAGTCCTTAGTCTCAGAGTCCACAGTCTCAGAGTCCTCAGTCTCAGAGTCCACAGTCTCAGATTCCACAGTCTCAGAGTTCACAGTCTCAGAGTCCACAGTCTCAGAGTCCCAGAATCTCAGAGTCTCAGAGTCCCAGAATCTCAGAGTCCCAGAATCTCAGAGTCTCAGAGTCTCAGAGTCCAGAGTCCCAGAATCTCAGAGTCCACAGTTATTCTCTTTAACATAAAGCAGATTAGAGACAAACACACTTTTAGAAATCACTGGGTTGTTGAGGAGCGACCAAACAAAACCAGACAGAGCGCCCCCCCAACGATAGCTCATCCAGGCGACACGTATGAACCCGACAGCAGCAGAACCAGGGTGTGGTCCCGGATCAGGCAGAACCAGCCCCCCCCTATAAGCTCTATCACAGAGGAGGGTCGTCAGTGTCCCTGCTGTGTGCGTCTCGCTTAGTGTCCCCTGGTCTCCAGCTGTGGTGCGTCTCCCTTTAGTGTCCCCTGGTCTCCAGCTGTGTGCGTCTCCCTTTATGTCCCCTGGTCTCCAGCTGTGTGCGTCTCTCTTTAGTGTCCCCTGGTCTCCAGCTGTGTGCGTCTCTCTTTAGTGTCCCCTGGTCTCCGTTGTGTTTGGTTTCTGCAGCTTTTAGTAAACGCTGCTCATGTTTCCTCAAGCTGCTGAATGTTCTCTAGATGCTGCATGTGTGAAAAGCTGCTGCAGATGTTCCTGCATGTGTTGAAGAGCTGCTGCAGATGTTTCTGCATGTGTTGAAGAGCTGCTGCAGATGTTCCTGCATGTGTTGAAGAGCTGCTGCAGATGTTCCTGCATGAGTTGAAGAGCTGCTGCAGATGTTCCTGCATGTGTTGAAGAGCTGCTGCAGATGTTTCTGCATGTGTTGAAGAGCTGCTGCAGATGTTCCTGCATGTGTCGAAGAGCTGCTGCAGATGTTTCTGCATGTGTTGAAGAGCTGCTGCAGATGTTCCTGCATGTGTTGAAGAGCTGCTGCAGATGTTCCTGCATGAGTTGAAGAGCTGCTGCAGATGTTCCTGCATGTGTTGAAGAGCTGCTGCAGATGTTTCTGCATGTGTTGAAGAGCTGCTGCAGATGTTTCTCCATGTGTTGAAGAGCTGCTGCAGATGTTTCTGCATGTGTTGAAGAGCTGCTGCAGATGTTTCTGCATGAGTTGAAGAGCTGCTGCAGATGTTTCTCCATGTGTTGAAGAGCTGCTGCAGATGTTTCTGCATGTATTGAAGAGCTGCTGCAGATGTTTCTCCATGTGTTTGAAGAGCAGCTGCAGATGTTTCTGCATGTGTTGAAGAGCTGCTGCAGATGTTGCTGCATGTGTTGAAGAGCTGCTGCAGATGTTCCTGCATGTGTTGAAGAGCTGCTGCAGATGTTCTGCATGAGTTGAAGAGCTGCTGCAGATGTTCCTGCATGTGTTGAAGAGCTGCTGCAGATGTTTCTGCATGTGTTGAAGAGCTGCTGCAGATGTTTCTGCATGAGTTGAAGAGCTGCTGCAGATGTTTCTGCATGTGTTGAAGAGCTGCTGCAGATGTTCCTGCATGTGTTGAAGAGCTGCTGCAGATGTTTCTGCATGTGTTGAAGAGCTGCTGCAGATGTTCCTGCATGTGTTGAAGAGCTGCTGCAGATGTTCTGCATGAGTTGAAGAGCTGCTGCAGATGTTCCTGCATGTGTTGAAGAGCTGCTGCAGATGTTCCTGCATGAGTTGAAGAGCTGCTGCAGATGTTTCTGCATGTGTTGAAGAGCTGCTGCAGATGTTTCTGCATGTGTTGAAGAGCTGCTGCAGATGTTTCTGCATGTGTTGAAGAGCTGCTGCAGATGTTCTGCATGTGTTGAAGAGCTGCTGCAGATGTTTCTCCATGTGTTGAAGAGCTGCTGCAGATGTTTCTGCATGTATTGAAGAGCTGCTGCAGATGTTGCTGCATGAGTTGAAGAGCTGCTGCAGATGTTCCTGCATGTGTTTGAAGAGCTGCTGCAGATGTTTCTGCATGAGTTGAAGAGCTGCTGCAGATGTTTCTGCATGTGTTGAAGAGCTGCTGCAGATGTTTCTGCATGTGTTGAAGAGCTGCTGCAGATGTTTCTGCATGTGTTGAAGAGCTGCTGCAGATGTTGCTGCATGAGTTGAAGAGCTGCTGCAGATGTTCCTGCATGAGTTGAAGAGCTGCTGCAGATGTTTCTGCATGTGTTGAAGAGCTGCTGCAGATGTTCCTGCATGAGTTCCGATTTGAGTTTCTGAAGCTGCAGCATGTTGGCACCTATGGGCCTCCGTACATACCTGATAGCTCAGGAGTGTGCAGTGTTGTAAACACGGTGTGTTTTCTAACAGTTATCTAACACGTAAGTATATTCCCAGTGTTTACAGCGTCCTCCCCCGCCCTGCAGCCCCCCCTTCGCTGATGCTAACGACCCCCCCGTCCTTGCTGCTCATTAGCTTCCCGTTAGCGTGTGTGTAACTTTATTATTGACTGCACAGAATACACAATGCAGCGACCTCTGGCTCCCCGACTCCATCTCTGCTCCATCACTCTGCTGCTGCAGCACTACCCCCCCAATGTTTACCCCCCCCCCCCCACACACACACACACACCTGCTTAATACAGAGGAATCAATGAGCAGAATAAAGGAGGTGCAGGAGCTCCTCTCTTTATCTGTTGGTGTTTCAGTCCGATCGGATCAGGACGCTGGAGTCATTCCCTCTGAGACGCTAACCCCTCATTTAAAACCTCCTCTTCTTCATTAATGAGAGCTCTGTGCCATCTGTTCAATTATATGTATTTTTTCCCTGAATGTTTGTAGCTCTTGCTTTATACAAAAAAAGGTTAAAGAAAGGAAATAATGAATCAAAATGAAGCAGAGTAATAAAACAAAACTGTTTGACGGATGAATTACAATAACACTAATACTTCATCATGATCCTCCTCACATCATTTCTGCTGATTGTGTTTTTATTTCCTGCATAGCAACAGCGAGCCTCGTTGAGAAAGGAACGGACTCCATACCAAGTTCATTAAAGTATTTTAATGAAGAGCCGGATCATTCATTCCTGTGAAAGAGTTATGTTGCAGTTCTGAAACACAGAAACACAAGGAACAGAATAACATCTCAATAAATCAATTACACCAAGAAATGAATAAAAGGAACAAAACACCTTCTCTTCCTCCTCCTCCTCCTCTTCTTCCTCCTCTTGTTCTTCCTCTTCCTCCTCCTCTTCCTCCTCCTCCTTCTCTTCTTATTCTTCGCACCCCCCCTACATTACCTGTCTCTATGGTTTTCACTTCCTGTCCGTCTCCTCCTCTCATTCTTCATCATTCTTCGCTCCATCGATCCTCCTCTTCATCAAGCCCCTCACAGTTTGGCAGCCGTCGCCACGGTGACACCAGCCCGGTGGTGCAGCGTCAGCGAATCAGGTGTCCTTCAGGGGGGGGGGGGAGGTCACGCCAGAGGGGAAGAAGAGGAGGAAGAGGAGGGAACCGCTGATGATGGAGGAGAGTCGATCAGATCGTTACTTCCTGTTTAAACATGCTGATCAATACACACCTGAAAACGATCATTTACCCAGAATCCTCCTGGAGTCATTTAAACCAGACGCACAGTTCAAACAGACTTTACTCTTCCTCTCTCCGCCCTCTGTCTGAAATAAAGTTATGTAAAAACTGTGAAATCAGAAATAAATCCTGAGAAAAAAATAGATATCGTATTCTGAGTAATAAAATTCTGATCCAAAACTGAGCGTCTGAGAACAGGGCCAAAGTCTCTCCAAAGCGACTCACAGTAAGTGCAAGTCAAAGGTCAAACAGTTCTTGCTAACAATGTGATATTCTGACCATATTTCAAACCTTTGATCGATCAATTCTTTAGTTGCTGCAACTCCATAACAATATGTTGACGGTATCGACCAATTACTATTTTATTAAGCTGCAACTTTTCAAAAGCTGTGTTACATTTCTGTATATATCTACCAGTATCTCGGTCATCTCCCCCCCACCTCTGATCCAATGCATAATGGATAATTTTTTTATATAAAGTTAATTTCTTGTGCAGGATAAGTGCTGTTTCCCTTTCCCAACAACAACACACCCCACACAAAAACCACAACACACACACACACACACAACACACACCACACAACACAACACACACACACACCAAACACACACACACAAAACCACAAACACACTATCGCCAATTGAAAAGTGTTTGACAAAACAGCGCGCGAGATTATTATTTTTATTTTATATATATATAATATAATAATATATATTATAATAAATATATATTTTAAAATATAATATTATATATTTTATATAATAATTATATAATATATATAAAAAAAATTTAAATTATAAAATTTATATTTATATATAAATTTTATATATATTATATAATATATATATATATAAAATAATATTATAATATATTATATATATATAAATAATAATATTTTAATATATTATATATATATATAATTTTTTAAATATAAAATAATATAAAATATATAAATATAAAAATAAAATAAAATATATTAAAAATTTAAATTAAAAAAATATATAAAAAATAATAAAAAATTATAAAATATAATAAATTAAAAAATATAAATATATAATAATAATATATATATATTATAATAAAAGGGGTAGAAAAATTTTTGGGCACCCCTCTAGATTTCATACAATTTGCTTTTCCTTTATAAAGAAGATCACACAACAACATTTTTTTTCCTAAAAAGATGTAGACGTTTTAGTTTTTTGCAACCAAAATTCTTAGGTAGCATACTATTTTATTAAAATAAAATAAAATCAAAAATGGGATTGCAAAAGTTGGCCCCCCTTATAAAAGCATTCTTTTCAACACCTGTACGGATTTAAGCTGACATTTTCTGCAGAAAATTTTTTTGATTACTCATTAACCTTCAATTAAAAAACAGGGGGACCAATCTGAAAAAGGCATTTAACAAGTAATACCTGTCCGGCCTAGGTTTTTTCTTGGGGAGGGGCAAAGGGGGACCTCAAAACAACTCTCCCCTGACCTAAAAGCTAAGAAACCCAAACATTAAAAATTAGGAAAGGAACAAAAAATTTCTGACGGGTTTTAAAAACTTCTGTCTCCACAGCAAAACTATTGTGAAATGGAAGGCCACAGAACATCCGGTGAAGGAAAGATGGGTGGGGCCGAAAAAAAAGGGGGAAAAGGCCGGGCGAAGGAGGGGTGAAAATGCCGAGAACCACGACCACCTCCAAGAACTACAACAACTCTGCTGCTGATGGGTAGTTTTTCCCCTTTTCCCAACCACGTATTTACCGGGAAAGACTCTTGGGAAGGGAGTGAAAAAAGCCTTCCCCTGAGTGTTAATCACAAAAGAGTCGCATGAGGATCAAAAGCCCATCGGAAAGCCAGAAGAGGGAACAAAATACTGTGGCAATAAACCCAAGATTGATTATTTGGTCATAACATAACATTGCATGGCAAAAAAAACACACCATTAAATAAAAGAACTTTTTGCCCACTAAAAATTGGTGGGGATCTATTTTTTTAGGGGCGTGTGCAGCACGGTCGGGAAATTTGTTAAATTTTGAGGGCCACATAAATTTCCTTTTACAGTACCAGGAGATTCTTACAAGAATTTCTAGAGTCAGTCACAAATTGAAGCTACGCCGGGTTGGATTTTTCACAGGAAAAAGACCAAGCACCGATCAAAATCCCCAAAAAATTCTGCAAAGCACGGGAAATGTTCTGGAATGGCCATCCCCCCCAGACCTTAACATCATTGAAAATGTATGGATTTTTTTTGAAAAGGTGGTCCATGCCGGGAGCCAAGAAACCTGACTGAACGGGATTTTTTTGTTGGAAGAATGGCCAAAATCCACCTCCGGGTTTAAGGGACTTGTCTGTGGCTAAGGAGCGTCGACACCTTTTATTGCAGCAAAAGAGGCAATACTAAATATTAAAATTTTTTTCTTAGGGGTGCCCAAAATTTTAGCACATGCCTATTTTGTTTGAATGCACAAAACATGTTTCTGTTTAACCAAAAACGTTATTTACTACGAGATTTTTCTGTTACCAAAAGGGGTATAACATATGTTAAAAGAAGTTGCTGCTTCAAGCTCAAAAGTGACAAACTAAAAATGCAGTGGTTTCCCCAAAGGGGGTGCCCAAACTTTTGCATACCACGTATTATAAATAATATATATTTTAAAATAATATTAATATTATATATTTTAAATAATTATAATATATAAAATAAATATATAAAATATATTATTTTTTTTTTTAATCCTTCGTCTCTCAGAGAGCGAGTGTCTCTGCGCTGCTCTTTAAAGCAATGCAACAACCCTCTGTCTCAAATGGTCACTGATTTAAAGGGGGGGGCCAAGCGATCACCAAGACAGGCGGGGGCCCAGGGGGGGGTCGCTGACAGGCCTTTAAAGTCCTACAGAGGAGTCGTCCCCCAGACGAGTTTAAAAGCAATGAGGAAAAACCGTCAGGGCCCCCGAGGGGTTTTATCATGCAAACCAGTTCATTTGAGCGGGGGGGCCCCTTTTTCAACTTTAAAAAGTCCCCCGCGTGTTCAGGTGTATATCAGATGTAGTGTCTCTACTTTAAAGAGTCCCCCCCTGCTGATGTTTAGGTGTATACAGTTTTTATGCTCACTTTTAAAAGCCTCTCTCTAGTTTAGGGTAATCAAAGTAGTGTCTCTACTTTTAAAAAGTCCCTCCTCGTGTTCAGGTTAACGATTGTTCCTACTTAAAGAGTCCTCTCCTGCTGATGTTCAGGTGTATACATTTTAGTGTCTCACTTTAAAGAGTCCTCTCCTGCTGATGTTCAGGGATATCAGTATTACGTCTCTACTTTAAAAGTCCTCCCGCGATGTTTAGGTGTAATCAGTAGAGTGCCTACTTTTTAAAAAGCCTCTCCCGCAGTTCAGGTGTATACATATTTTTCGTCTTTTTACTTTAAAGAGCCTCTCCGCGATGTTTAGGTTATAACAATGTAGTGTCTCTACTTAAAAATCCTCCCTCTGATTTTTTAGGGTATATCATATGTCTCCTTTTAAAAGCCCTCCGCTGATTTCAGGGGTTTTACAGTAGAGATCCTACTTTTAAAAACCTCTCCCGCTGAGTCAGGGTTATCAGTATGTAGTGCTCTACTTTAAAGAGTCCTCCCTGCTGATGTTCAGGGTAATCAGTATGTAGTGTCCCCCACTTTAAAAAAGGGCCTTTCCTGTGTTAGGGTATATCAGTATGTAGGTCTCACTTTAAAAGAGTCCTCTCCTGCTGAGTTCAGGGGATAATTTATAGTAGAGCCCATTTTAAAAACCCTCCTCTGAGTTTAGGGGTTTTAAACATATGTAGTGTCTCTACTTTAAAGATCCTCCCCGCTGAGTTCAGTATATATATATGTAGCTCTCTATTTTAAAAAGTCCCCCCGCTGAAGTCAGGTGTTACAGTATGTAGCTCTCACTTTAAAAGTCCTCTCCGCTAGTTTTAGGTGAATCAGTAAAGTAGATCCTCTTTTTAAAAGTCCCTCTCCTGCGATGTTCAGGTGTTATCATAAGTACGCTCTACTTTTAAAAAGCCTCTCCTGCTGATTTCAGGTGTATCATATGTAAGTCCTACTTTAAAAGCCTCCCTGCTGATTCATGAAAATCTATGTAGGTCTCTACTTTAAAGAGTCCTCTCCGCGAGTTCAGGGTTAAAACAGTAGTAGTCTCTACTTAAAAAGTCCCCCCCTGCTGAGTTCAGGTTATATAGTTGTAGAGCTCTACTTAAAGGTCCTCTCCTCTATTTCAGTGTAACGTATTAGGGCTCTAAAATTTTAAAAAGTCCCTCCTCTGATGTTCAGTGTAATCTATGTTTGTCTCACTTTTAAAAAGGGCCCCTCCTTTGATGTTCAGGTGAATCAGTATGTAAGTCTTACTTTAAAAAAAGTCCCCTCCGCTGATTTCTGTAAAAAGTATGTAGTGTCCTACTTTAAAAAAGCCCTCCGCTGAGTTCGGGGTATATCATATTTGTCCTATTTAAAGATCCTCCCTGCGATTTATGTAAACATATTAGAGTCTCTATTAAAGAGTCCTCCCTCGATTTTAGGGGTAAATCAGTTGTAGCGCCTCTTTAAAGACCCCCTGCTGAGTTCGGGTATATCATAGTATGTCTCTACTTTAAAGATCCTCTCCTCTATGTTTCAGGAAAACAGTAAGTATGCTCTACTTTAAAAAGCCCTCCTGCTGTGTTCAGGGGGTATACATAGTAGGTCTACTTTAAAGAGTCCCCCTCCTGCGTGTCAGGGTATATCAGTAGTAGTCTTACTTTTAAAAACCTCTCCTGCTGATGTTTAGGTGATACATATGTAGGTCTCTACTTTAAAAAAAGTCCCTCCTGCTGATGTTCAGTATATATCGTATGTGCTCCCTACTTTAAAGAGTCCTCCCTCGATTTCAGGCCTGCCTGCTGTGATTTTCGCTGCTTAGTGATGTTTGCTCACTCTGAATATGTCCCTTTGAAACTGTGTCAATCTAATCTCTTCCTGACGGAACCCCTGATAAATAACCTGGCCCCGTTGTTGTGTAAAGTTGAACACGGAAAACCTTTTTTCTACCCCCCCCCCCCCCCCCCCCCCCCCGGGCATCATCCGCATCTGCTTTCAAAAATCCCCCCTGCGGGGGGCTTTGTCCCCCTGAACGACGTGTTACACGCCAATTTACCGCCCTGTTCTTTTTGTGGCGCGCCACATGCTCTGATTTACGGAGCTAATTACCCAGAAACACACCACGAGTCAATCACATGGTGCGTTCAGGGCCCGCAGGATACTGGTCCTGCTCTCGTGCTGCCTTCAGGGTCAACATTGCACAGGTGCTATTCTTGTGCTGCCTTCAGGACCCACAGGACGCAGATAAGACGTCCAATTCAGTCTCATTCTCGATTAATAGCGTCAGGTTACTGCTACACTCAGCTGAGCAGGGGGGGGGGGGGGGTTAATGGTGGTGGGGGTCATCTGGGAAATTAGTGGAAGTGCTACACTGATGTAAAGCCCCCCCCTCTGCACTGAAGTGACATTAATATTGAAATGTTCATCACGCCGCTCCTCTTTCGCTTTGAGTCGGTTTGTAGTCATCTCCTCAGGATTGATTGCGCAATAATATCAGCTGTTATTTTTGGCATTTTACATCCTTTTACTTGTTTTTGCATCGATTGAATCATTCTGTGGATGTTTTGAAGTTTGTTTTTCCATTTATGTCTTTCTGTATCATTAGACTCGTTAGAGAGGTTGGCTTTCTGCGCCTTTATTAGTTATTTCTCTTCCCGGGGTGATTGCGTCACTTTGTGGCGCTTTTGTAGGATTTGTGCATCATGTATTGACTCATTTTTAAACAGTTTTAGCTACATCAAATTCCAACCCTTCTGTTGAGGTTTTGCACAAGTTTTGTAGTTTATTAAGCCACATGTCTTTTTGTATGACTTTACTTCTCTGTCGTCACTCGCTGTTATGTTGCAGTTCTGCAGTTCTGTGTGCATCATAGATTTCCAGCATTTTGTAGCTTTTAGTCCGCATGTTTTTTTCTCTGGTCATTAGACTTCCACAGCTGTCCGGATGCAACAGAGGAGAGAGATGCTGATTTTCATTTTTAATTTAAGTGTCTGACTGACGGACTCCTGCAGGACGCTCAGCTCTGATTCCTGAGTAAACTCCAGCAGCTGTCTGATATTTCCTCTGGCGCTGATGAATGCAGCGATTAAAGTTTTTATTATATTTATGATTTCTGCCGAGGACAAAGGAAGGAGAGTCAGCACATCTGCAGAGCGCCGTGCTAACGCTAACGACGCTAACATCTGATCCGAGGTCTGCGCAGGGAAACATGAACTGTTGCTGTTGGCAGCGAGTGTGTGTGCGTGTGCTTGTGTGTGTGTGTGTGTGTGTGTGTGTGTGTGTGTGTGTGTGTGTGTGTGTGTGTGTGTGTGTGTGTGTGTGTGTGTGTGTGTGTGTGTGTGGCAGCACAGCCCATCTGCCCATCACGCTGCAGATTGCTAATGTGGCGTTAAACAATAAACGCTCCTCCAGTCGTTCCTTCAGAGCGTCGGCAGCTGCTGCAGACCTCCAGCTCACCACGGGAGGTGGTGGGTGCTGGGGGGGGGGGGTCTACAGGAAAAGTTCCACATTAAGAGAAATATCCTGTGCACGCTCAAATCTGCAGTTAGCATGAAGAGGACTGTTAGCCTAGCTTAGCACCTCAGAGGATTGATAGGGTGGACCCTGTAAACCTGGACTCTGAGTTTCTACTTCAATATTCCAGCTGTGCTTTCATCTTTATATTCAGACTTTTTTCCTCAAAATATTTGACTTTTTATTTTTTTAAATGCATTTTAAGTTCTCAAAATAAACTGAAACTTTCTGAATTTTTCTGTGAAAATTCCAAATTTCTTCATTTGTTTTGACTTTTCTGTTCAAAATAATCAGGTCTTTCCACAAATTTCCTCTCAATGAACCAACTTTCTTCTTAAAGTATTATAGTTTATTTTCTCCCAATATTTAAACTTTTCCGTCGAAAAAATCCAACATTTTTTAGAGTTTTTTCCCTCAAATAGTTCTCACAGTGATCTTCAAAAACCTGCAGCTTTATTTTCTAAGTATTCCGAAGCGTTCCAGGTTTCCTCTCCAACATAAAGAGGAGTCTGAGGATCTGGATCAGGTCTCTGGAGGGCCTCAGAGACCAGGTCCTCAGTGAACCTGGGTCGGAGTGTTTGTTTAAACCTGAGCGACGCTGATTATGATTTATTTATCTGAGCTTTATGAGTCAGAACCCCCCCACAGCCTCTCCCCTCTGCAGGCTGTGGTTTCAGAATAAAACCATCAAATGTTTTTGGGTTACCATCAGAGAGACATCAGAGTGTGTGTGTGTGTGTGTGTGTGTGTGTGTGTGTGTGTGTGTGTGTGTGTGTGTGTGTGTGTGTGTGTGTGTGTGTGTGTGTGTGTGTGTGTGTGTGTCCTGTGGTGGGGCTGTTTTCTCGGCTCAGGCTGACGTCAGCTCCCTGTGAGACGTTTATTATTTTATTCTATATATATATTTATGATCTGGCGGCGTCGTGTGCGGCGACAGAGTCTCTTTGATCTCCGCTGAGGCCTGCGGGCTGGGGGGGGGGTGTTAGCAAATCAGAAATGAGTTTTAAAAAAGAGACGAGTGTGAGATCACAGAAACAAAACCCACTGAGCGTTTATTTCTCAGACTGTTAGATGTTTTGGGCCGTCTTCTATCTCAGGATATTCTGATATTCAGGGTTCAGTCTAAACCGGGTCTCAGGGTCTCTGCCCCCTCTCTCTGGGGGCGTCCCCCCTCAAACCAAAATGCAGATTCTCCCCGTAAAATGATGAAGAGACGCCAGAAAACAATATTTCTGTAGGTCAGAAAGGGTTTAATCCCAGAAATATGAAGCTCGGTCAGAGGTCAGGTCAGACAGCTGTTTTTACGGAGGACATGGTTTTAATTTTAATAATCAAAAACTGTCCGACTTTTTCCCCTAATGTGCGTTTATTGATTCCACCTTTTTGATAACATTAATCCGTTTGAAGTTTTCAAAATATTCCGCAAAACAATATTCCATCTTTTTCCAATATTTTGAAATGATCCTATTTTTAAGATTTAAAATAAATATTTTCAAGAAATATTTATTTTTAAAATTGCAAATTAATTTTAAAATTTGAAAAATGTGAAAAAAAGAAATGGATATTTCTTCTTTAACTGAGACATGTTTTGGTTCAACAATGTTGTGTTTAAAATGTTTAAGTTGTTCTTTAGAATATAAAAAAATGAATCTCACAACATCCTGGTATTTGATTTCCCTTATTTTAATTCCAAATAATTCCAAATAATTCCAAATGTTCCAAAATGTTTTTAAAATATTCCTAATCCGAGTACATCTGCACACTTTCCTGCAGGACTGTTTCCTATGAAACCGTAAATAAGGAGTCGACATCTTGACTCTGTGATCGTGATGTGTTCAAGGTAAGCTTGTAAAACGTAGCTGGTGGTGATGAGTCCAGATGTTTCCACAGCAGCAGAGATGATGACTGACTGAAGACAGAACGCTAACAGAAGGAAAGGAGAGGAAACAGTATTTAGTCCTCTGTGTCGCAGGGCAAAGGTCACAGGGTCGGCCCCCTGTACTATCCCTGATTGCCCCCCCCCCGGTGATGGGGGTGCTGGGAGAGCCTGGGCATCGTTATGGAAATCTTTAATATTTAATAGATGGATTGGCATTAACAGGAGTGTTTCCTCCCCACCGTTAGGATCTGATCCCTCTCCACAGAGCCGTGAGTCCCCCCCCTAATGAAGGCTGGATCTCTATTTCAACCTTGAAGGGTTGGGCGGAGTGCCAGTAATGAAGACGTATGAAAGCTTGATGCAGCTTAATGTAGCAGGTGTCATCTCCGTACCGTGCAGAAGCTCTTCCTAAAGCATTATCTCCCGGGCTACTACCTTAAAAGCCCCTAAATCTCCCCGAGTTCGTCCGGCGGCGCTCCGGCAACGCTCCGGCAACTATTAATCAATAGAAAAATTGTTAACACACCTTAACTGGGATCCATTAGAGGGTCTCTGGGTAATAAATGTCCCCGCCGTGCACCGGGGGGGGGGGGGGGGGGGCAAACTGCCGGCTGCACTCAGGTTAATGGGCAAAGTTGAGAGAAGTGACCACTAAATCTGCAAGGACACCACCTTCACACAGGGGGGGGGGGGGCAGCGCTGACGGCCGAGTGCTAACGGCTCAGCGCTAATCAATGTTAGCGCAGAAAGATGCATGGAGCTGCAGCGGAGCACAGGTGGGGGTGCATGGGGCCTACAGGGGCCTATGTCGACTAAAACAAATGTTTGTCGAAGTGTTCTACATTCTTTTTTTTGCAAAGATCCACTGACGCATCACTGGCCAATGACCGTGCTAACAGCTTAGCGCTTACATCACAGTGCTAATAGCATAAAGCGTACAGCTAAGCGTTAACAGCTAAATGCTAACAGCTCAGTCTTTATTCGCGGAAAACATAATAAACGGAGCATTTTTATTTTGAAGATAAACCCCAGTTTTCTTTCTTTAAATATTAAAAATGATTTCCCACAATATTCCGTATTTTCCCACAAATATTCAGACAATCTTTTTATTCGCAATATCCCCCAAAATATATTTTTCTTAAGATTTACAGATTGTTTTCTAAAATCATTATTATATATAATATATAATTATTATATATTATATATAATATATAATAATTATATATTATATATAATATATTATTATATAATAATTATATATTATATATAATTATTATATATTATATATAATTATTATATATAATTATTATATATAATAATATATTATAATTATATATAATATATAATAATTATATATAATATATAATAATTATATATTATTATATATAATAATTATATATAATTATATATAATAATTATATATAATATATAATAATTATATATTATATATAATAATATATAATAATATATAATAAATAATATATAATTATTATATATAATTATATATAATTATATATATAATTATATATAATTATATATAATAATTATATATTATTTATTGTTTATTGTGTATTATATTATCAGCCTCTTTAAATCAGCAACAGCTCAGATCCCTGTGCAGCCATTTTTAATATCCTCATTATTATTTTGGGGATGAGTCAGCTGTAAAGGGACCAGGACAGACGGGGGGGGGGGGGGGGGGGGGGGGGGGGGGGCAGAATTAGATCTGTGTGTGTGTGTGTGTGTGTGTGTGTGTGTGTGTGTGTGTGTGTGTGTGTGTGTGTGCGTGTGTGTGTGCGTGTGTGTGCGTGTATGTGTGAGAGAGAGAGAGTGTGTGACAGGAAGCTAATTAAGTCCCATCATGCCGCTGAGAGGAGCTAATTGCATTTCCTTCATCTGGTAATGTGCGCCATCATAACGGCTAATTCAATCCACAATCATTCTGCCAACTGCTGGACATTAAGCACACATCCAGCGGGGCCATAAAGCTTTTAATATGCAGCACACACACACACACACACACACACACACACACACACACACACACACACACACACACACACACACCGATCCTCTCTCCGGCCAACATGCAGATGTCTCAGAGGCGTGTGATTGGACGCTGCGGCCTCCATACATCACTGTAAGAGGAGTGTTTAGGGTCGTAACTCTGAGGCTGCACGGAGAGATATCCCCCCCCCCAAACACACACACACACACACACACACACACACACACACACACACACACACACACACACACACACACACACACACACACACACACAGTTATCTGTCGGCCGTTATCGGAGCAGCTTCCAGCGCGGGGCAGGTCAGGGTGTTTTACAGGATGTTAGAAACAAAGGAGAATAATAAAGAGCCCGTTGAGGTGTGAGGCTGCTCTCAGGAGATCTGATTCATGACGGGCCGCTGAGCAGCTGTATACTAGCTGCAATGAATCAAACACACATTACAGTGGAGCCGTTCCTCCAAGAAACCCAACATACACCTGCTGTTTGAGACGAAATCAAAGGGCAATCACTGAGCTGACAGTCACTGCATTAGAGTGATGCATGTTGGACAGAATTAATCCGACAAGCTGAACTCGCCGTCCCATTACCTAAATCACAGATCCACACACTCCTGCACATGGACTGCAGAAAGACAGGAATAAACATCAGAAAACCTGCAAGCTATTTAATTAACCTGCACTTTAGATTGAATGCTAACTAGCCACATGTTGGCCGGATAACTCACGTTAGCTAGCTAGCTGCTATAGCTCAATGACTGTCTCATCTTTACAAGGATTGTATTCCTGTTGTCGAAGAAGAAGAGACAACAGGAATACAACATTTAAAACATCTCGGCCAGAGAAACCCTCTCTGATACCGTTTGATAAGACCCACACAATCAGACCTTTAAGGACATGTTAAACATGGTGTTAGCGTGTGCTGTGATTACTTTCTAACATGTCATACAATCATCCCACAATGCAGCAGCGCTCTTCAGATCCTGGTGATTTTGGAGCAGAAATCAGCGACTGAATTCAGGTCAACGGTCTCAAAGCGTTCTGAGTGATGAGCAGAGGACTGATAACAGAGACATTTATAACTCCTCCAAACAAAGAGATCCCCCCTCTCATCTCAGAGACATTACACCCCCCCCCCCCCCCCCCATATACACAGCAGGACAAAGCTGATCGGTATCGGCTGCTGTTTGACATGAGACTGATCACCGTCTCTTTAAGTGTCATAGCAACAAGTTAAACATGACCCCCCCCCCATCGTTCACTTCCTGTCAGTCCCTCCCCCTTGTTCACTTCCTGCCCCCCCCCCCCCCCCCCCCGTCCCCTCGTTATGAGACTCTGTTGAAAGCAGCTGGTTCAGAGGTCTTTGTATTTATTGTCTGTTTTTACAAACATCAGAAAACACAAATCAAATCATCTGAGCAGAAAGGTTACGCTCATTAAACTGCGGAAGAGGATACGGGTTTTTTAATCCGACCGAAAGTCAAAAAGGTTGTTTGGAGACGAAAGTAAGAATTATTTTTTTAGAAAAAAATTAAAAATCTGGAAAACTCTAATTTTGAAAATGTTGATTTTTCTGAATTTTTTATTGATTTTTTGAATCCCCAAATATCTGCAAATAAAAATGTTTGGTCTGAACTTTGAGATGAGATTTAGAATTTGTGCAATATCTTTTACTTTTGGTCAGATTTACTTTTTCACATAAAATACAACATATTCATTGAGTGGAATTTTTCAAATTGAGCTACTTGATGAATATAAATGAAGATGATATTTTCTTTTCAATAAAAATAAATTCCCCCAGAAAATGTTATCGACCAAATCAAAGAGATCATTATTCTGTTTTACTTTGTAGTTTAATTGAAGTCGGCCTACGTTAACACACATACATGTTATCAAGTAAAGTAAGCCTTTTATTTTACTGCAAAATTGTGATTAAATATAAACACTGAAAATAAAATAATATATGTGTATTATATTTCCCAAAGAATCCCAGACTAGATCATTTATGTCGCGCTGCGTCTCTGAGAATATTTCTGTATTCATTTCTTTATTTTCAGACAGAAGAATAATTCCTCTCTACATTTAAAGTTATCTAAATATATATTGAAGTCTACATTTGATTTCAACAGAAGCTTTCCTCAGTTTTTAATATCAGATTCAATATTTCCTCCTTTGCTTTTTGTTTTGTCAGATTCAAGATTAGATAAGTAAAGAAGATTAGAGCAAAGATTAATAAGAGTCTTCATCGCGTGTTGTTTGGATGGTCTTCTGATAGCGTGTGCAGTCTAATATATTCATGTGTATGTAAAGAGTAAAAGAGGCTCCAAAGTGCAGAATAATTGATATATATTTGAAAGTATTTGCAGATGTTCTGTCTTTGTCTATGTCTCTCGATGGAGGATTATTCTCTGATAGCTTGTGGGGGTGCATGTTCAATAAACACGCGTGTGCATCAGTGTGTGTTCGTCCACATGAGCGTGGCATTCAATATTTCCAGACTGAAAAAAGCCTCTAAAGTGGAGATGAATGTTCAGTAGACGTGCAGTAACGTGCAGTAGATGTGTAGTAACGTGCAGTAGATGTGTAGTAACATGCAGTAGATGTGTAGTAACGTGCAGTAACGTGCAGTAGATGTGTAGTAACGTGCAGTAGATGTGTAGTAACGTGCAGTAGATGTGTAGTAACGTGCAGTAGATGTGTAGTAACATGCAGTAACGTGCAGTAGATGTGTAGTAACGTGCAGTAGATGTGTAGTAACGTGCAGTAGATGTGTAGTAACGTGCAGTAGATGTGTAGTAACATGCAGTAGATGTGTAGTAACGTGCAGTAACGTGCAGTAATGTGCAGTAGATGTGTAGTAACGTGCAGTAACGTGCAGTAGATGTGTAGTAACGTGCAGTAACGTGCAGTAGATGTGTAGTAACGTGCAGTAGATGTGTAGTAACGTGCAGTAATGTGCAGTAGATGTGCAGTAACGTGCAGTAGATGTGTAGTAGAACGTGCAGTAATGTGCAGTAGATGTGTAGTAACGTGCAGTAGATGTGTAGTAACGTGCAGTAACGTGCAGTAATGTGTAGTAACGTGCAGTAGATGTGTAGTAACGTGCAGTAACGTGCAGTAACGTGCAGTAGATGTGTAGTAACGTGCAGTAGATGTGCAGTAACGTGCAGTAGATGTGTAGTAACGTGCAGTAACGTGCAGTAGATGTGTAGTAACGTGCAGTAATGTGCAGTAGATGTGCAGTAACGTGCAGTAGATGTGTAGTAACGTGTAGTAACGTGCAGTAGATGTGTAGTAACGTGCAGTAACGTGCAGTAACGTGCAGTAACGTGCAGTAGATGTGTAGTAACGTGTAGTAACGTGCAGTAGATGTGTAGTAGGCGTGCAGTAGATGTGTAGTAACGTGCAGTAACGTGCAGTAGATGTGTAGTAGGCGTGCAGTAGATGTGTAGTAACGTGCAGTAACGTGCAGTAGATGTGAAGTAGACGTGCAGTAGATGTGTAGTAACGTGCAGTAACGTGCAGTAGATGTGTAGTAACGTGCAGTAACGTGCAGTAGATGTGTAGTAACGTGCAGTAACGTGCAGTAGATGTGCAGTAGATGTGTAGTAACGTGCAGTAACGTGCAGTAACGTGCAGTAACGTGCAGTAGATGTGTAGTAACGTGTAGTAGATGTGTAGTAACGTGCAGTAACGTGCAGTAGATGTGCAGTAACGTGCAGTAACGTGCAGTAACGTGCAGTAGATGTGCAGTAGATGTGTAGTAACGTGCAGTAACGTGCAGTAGACGTGCAGTAGATGTGTAGTAACGTGCAGTAGATGTGTAGTAACGTGCAGTAACGTGCAGTAGATGTGCAGTAACGTGCAGTAACGTGCAGTAACGTGCAGTAGATGTGCAGTAGATGTGTAGTAACGTGTAGTAGATGTGTAGTAGACGTGCAGTAGATGTGTAGTAACGTGCAGTAACGTGCAGTAGATGTGTAGTAACGTGCAGTAACGTGCAGTAACGTTCAGTAGATGTGCAGTAACGTGCAGTAACGTGCAGTAGATGTGTAGTAACGTGCAGTAACGTGCAGTAGATGTGCAGTAACGTGCAGTAACGTGCAGTAACGTGCAGTAGATGTGCAGTAACGTGCAGTAGACGTGCAGTAACGTTCAGTCACGTGCAGTAGATGTGCATTTACGTGTAGTATCGTGCAGTAGATGTGTAGTAGACGTGCAGTAGATGTGTAGTAACGTGCAGTAACGTGCAGTAACGTGCAGTAGATGTGTAGTAACGTGCAGTAACGTGCAGTAGATGTGCAGTAACGTGCAGTAACGTGCAGTAGATGTGCAGTAACGTGCAGTAACGTGCAGTAGATGTGCAGTAACGTTCAGTAGATGTGTAGTAACGTGCAGTAACGTGCAGTAACGTGCAGTAGATGTGCAGTAACGTGCAGTAGACGTGCAGTAACGTGCAGTAGATGTGCAGTAACGTGCAGTAGACGTGCAGAAACGTTCAGTCACGTGCAGTAATGTGCAGTAGATGTGCAGTTGATGTGTAGTAACGTGCATTAATGTGCAGTAGATGTGTAGTAACGTGCAGTAACGTGCAGTAGATGTGCATTAAATGTGCAGTAGATGTGCAGTTGATGTGTAGTAACGTGCAGTAGATGTGTAGTGACGTGCAGTAACGTGCAGTAGATGTGCAGTAACGTGCAGTAACGTGCAGTAGATGTGCAGTAACGTTCAGTAGATGTGTAGTAACGTGCAGTAACGTGCAGTAGATGTGCAGTAACGTGCAGTAGACGTGCAGTAACGTTCAGTCACGTGCAGTAGATGTGCAGTTACGTGTAGTATCGTGCAGTAGATGTGCAGTAGACGTGCAGTAACGTGCAGTAGACGTGCAGTAACGAGCAGTAGATGTGCAGTAACGTGCAGTAGATGTGCAGTAACGTGCAGTAACGTTCAGTCACGTGCAGTAGATGTGCAGTTACGTGTAGTAACGTGCAGTAACGTGCAGTAGATGTGCAGTTACGTGTAGTAACGTGCAGTCGATGTGCAGTAATGTTCAGTCACGTGCAGTAGATGTGCAGTTACGTGTAGTAACGTGCAGTAACGTGCAGTAGATGTGCAGTTACGTGTAGTAACGTGCAGTAGATGTGCAGTTACGTGTAGTAACGTGCAGTAACGTGCAGTAACGTGCAGTAACGTTCAGTCACGTGCAGTAGATGTGCAGTTACGTGTAGTAACGTGCAGTAGATGTGCAGTTACGTGTAGTAACGTGCAGTAACGTGCAGTAACGTGCAGTAACGTTCAGTCATGTGCAGTAGATGTGCAGTTACGTGCAGTAACGTGCAGTAACGTGCAGTAGATGTGCAGTTACGTGCAGTAACGTGCAGTAGATGTGCAGTAGATGTGCAGTAACGTGCAGTAACGTGCAGTAGATGTGCAGTTATGTGTAGTAACGTGCAGTAACGTGCAGTAACGTGCAGTAACGTGCAGTAACGTGCAGTAACGTGCAGTAACGTGCAGTAACGTGCAGTAACGTGTAGTAACGTGCAGTAACGTACAGTAACGTGCAGTAACGTGCAGTAACGTGCAGTAACGTGCAGTAACGTACAGTAACGTACAGTAACGTGCAGTAACATGCAGTAGACACAGTAAACACAGATGTGCAGCGGGGTGTGTTTCTCCCAGCATGCCGTGCGGCTCTCCTTGTCAGAGGACAGCCTGGGTCCAGATGAAATGCTTCTCCACATTAGTGATGTCAGCACAAAATGATTATCTTTTCTGAATAATTTATTCCCCCCGTCGTAATTTTCTTATCTGTCCCTTTGTGCCTCTGCTGCTCCGCGGCAGACAGTAAATGGCTGTTAGTCTCCAGAAAAGCTATGGATCGCCGTTTCCATCAATCAATTAAAAAACACTTACCTCACACTCAACATGATTCATATCTCGTTAATGGGATTGTCTCACTCCGTCCCCGCATTATGAGGCCCTGATTCCATTAGCTG
Organism: Eleginops maclovinus; assembly: GCF_036324505.1. NCBI lineage: Eukaryota > Metazoa > Chordata > Actinopteri > Perciformes > Eleginopidae > Eleginops > Eleginops maclovinus. The sequence continues at coordinate 426,053 of NC_086356.1, forward strand.
TTTGCTTAATGCTTTTTTTAAGGCTGACCTCCACAGAGCCGGGACGGGCGAGGGCGGGGGTGGGGGGGGCTCGGTTCTGGGAATGTTGTCGGCCAAACGGTGACTCCTGATTGGCTGCTGGGATCCCGCGCCCCTTCATTACTTCCTGTTTACTGTCAATTAAAAACTCTGAGAAACAGATCAGTGTCCGACCACTCTGAGACTATTCATATATGTTGTGTAACTGCTCCTACGTACAGCTGTCTCTCTCATTTAGAGTGAAGCATCAGATAGATTTCAGGAGGTTACTAATAATCCTGTAACAGATTCATCTGTAGCATCTGTTAAACACCCAAAACAAACCTGGTCGACTCCTTTGTTTACTTCTGGATCAGAGTGACATCACTATGGAACACTCGCGCTCCTATTGGCTAGCGCACCAACACATTATACGTGATAGGCTCAGGGGCGGGACATCAAGTGGTTGACCAATCACAACCAGGGGCGCTGATCTTGTTTATGAAATATATCAATCCCCTCGAGTTCATGACGCCCGTACACAAAATTAGAAAAGAACTCAAAGAAAAGCCTCTCAGGTTTTCTCCGGCTCAGAACATACGGCTCTGTGTTCGTATTGTCAGGGTTTAGAGTTAGATTTTGAGCTGGATTGATAGTAAAGAAACTCTGCAGGATTGAACTCCTGCTGATTTGGGCCGTTGTGTTGGAGCTTCTGCATGGTGTTTTTATTGTTCCTGTAAACATGCATCAGATTAAGTCTGATTATTATTTATGAAGATGTATATGAAGTTATTCAGCGAGATGTTTGGCCTCAAAGCTTTTGTCCTCACGAGTCATTGGAGGGAAACATGCATCATAGTAAACATTAATCTGCATTTTTACATATTTCAGAACATTTCATATTTAGAACTCTGGTCCTCAGTCTGATGCCAAATCATCTCCAGTTGCCCTTCACACACACTTACATGTACCTTACATCTTAAATATTCATCACATGTGGCCCCCTGGACCCCTCACACACACACACACACACACACACACACACACACACACACACACACACACACACACACACACACACACACACACACACACACACACACTCAGATAATCCATCATACGCGCCGCTGATTGCTCTCATTTATTAGAGTAAAACATGTTGCATAGTATTTCAATATATTACAGGAGGAGCTGCTAATGAGGAGCCACTTCCTGTCACCTCTGCACCCACTTCCTGTGCTCCATACCAAACAGCACAAGGTCAGAGAGTGTGTGTGTGCGTGTGTGTGTGTGTGTGTGTGTGTCTGCAGCAATGTTTCGCAGGAAGCTCTGTGCAAACTTTGACTGTCTCTTGAACAACCGTTTGCACCTCCTGCTCTCTTATGCTGAAGGTTATTTTTATGCACAGATTAACTTAACTTAACTTAACTTAACTTAACTTAACGTGCAGCTGGCATTAAGGACATCTTTTTGAGGATGCATTTTCTTTGAAAACTGACAACTGATGGTATTTTCTGGGGCCTGGGATAGGGTGTCTTTCAGATGAGTTGGACACTAGTTTACACATTCCTGCTCGTCCCTTTCTTTAGGCTGCTTTACTTTCGCACTGTCTTCATCCTGAAGCATCAACCAGACTTTACCTCACACACAACGCTGTGGCTCAATAAACTGTGGGGAGGGACAGACCCCCAGAGGGAGGGACAGACCCCCAGAGGAAGGGACAGACCCCCAGAGGAAGGGACAGACCCCAGAGGAAGGGACAGACCCAGAGGAAGGGACAGACCCCCAGAGGAAGGGACAGACCCCAGAGGAAGGGACAGACCCAGGGAAGGGACAGACCCAGGGAAGGGACAGACCCCAGAGGAAGGGACAGACCCAGAGGAAGGGACAGACCCCCAGAGGAAGGGACAGACCCCAGAGGAAGGGACAGACCCAGAGGAAGGGACAGACCCAGGGGAAGGGACAGAGGACACTCAGTCAGAACTGGATGATGATGGACAGTGATCCAGGGTCCGGCTGCAGGGTTCGGTCTGTGCTCAGTTCTGATCTGTTCTGTACGTTAATTCAGTTTTACTCTGAGTCTACCTCGCTCTCTCACCAGGGAAGAGCTCCTAACCCCTCTGCTACCGACCTCATCAACAAGGCCCCGGACCCCCCCTTAATAACAAGATGCCTTACATAGATGCACATCAAGTGAACATGTTGGTGCTGCAGATCCTGCTCCTCTCCTCCTGTTTAAAGCACACAGCTCTCCTCTTTAAATACAGTTTATAAGAATATCACCCCCCCCCCCCGCAAAACTGAAGCCGCTATGACCCGCTCTCTAAAGCCGGCTCCCTCACAGCGAGTTCACTCTGTTGTTGCTCGACTCATATTTCCTAAAGTCTGAACCCTGAGCGGTGCAGCATCTCTTCCGGAGGTTTGGTCCTAGAATAGAGAATCAGATGACCCCCCCCCCACCCCAGATGTGAAGCAGCTCTGCATGCTCCTGGCTCTGAGCCCCCACCCCCCCCCCGCAGCATTACCCCTGATTTACATTACTCCGTACAGTAGCTCCACATAATTCTCAGTAATTGAATGAAAGCTCTCAGGCCGGGGGGGCCCCACATTAATGGACGTTAGCTGAAGCCAAACAAAGGACAGAGCGCTTTAACCGCATTAATCCCAGAATAAATGTCCCGCTCAAATCTGCTATTGATCTGAAAAGCAGTTAAACAGGAAATCAATCCGGGGAATGTAAAAGTAACCCCGAGCCGGAGCACGTTTATGGGAATTAACTCGAAGCAGAAGCATTTCATTAGCAGGATTAAGAGGCTTCACTTAAGGGATTATTTTACTTTAGTTAAGGGAATTATTTCAGACGGGGAAAACTGATCCCCCAGGAAATACAGGATGGCTTGGATACTGGGATTTAGTGGGATTTATGGAGGATAAAATCCCTGGAATATATCAAATAAAAGACAAATATCTTTCTAATTACATTTGATCCAAACATTACAACAAATGTGGTGAAAAATAACCACATCTTTTAGAGCAGCAACAAGAGGATACATATAATACAATAAATAAATTACAATGTTTAACGTAGGATAAAAAATATAGGGCACATAATGATAAACTAAATAATAAAATGCAGTTAAAGATCTTTAAAATATGCATAATGATGACATTAAAAGCCCAAACATAATTTCCCACAGATATTTATTTTAAATCGTGACAAATATGGAACAACTTCGGTCCAAAAACACCCTCATGTTATTCTTCTGGTTAAATAGCTGTCTGTTGTTCTCCAGGTTGTCTTTGAGGAGGATTCATTAGAACTACATGAGGCTCTGATTGGTTAACTCTGTTGTGATTGGTCAACTGCTTAGAGAGGTCCCGCCCCTTAGCCTATCCAGCCAATAGGAGCATTACACATTGTTGACATTAACTCAGAAAATACATGAAGATATTGATTTTAGATCCAAATCAGTGAGATTTCAATATATAAGGAAGATTAAGACATAGAATCATTGACGGTCAGGGCGTCTCTGCTGAGCTGCATCTCAGAAAGGCTCCAAAAAACAGCCTCTTCAGACCCAAACGTGATATATTAAAAAAAGTAAGTAACCTAAAGACAAACCCTAAAACATAGAGCTGCTGTTAGGACACACACACACACACACACACACACACACACACACACACACACACACACACACACACACACACACACACACACACACACACCCCGCAGTAATCCGTCAGTTAATTGTAAATCTGGGATCTGGATGCGTCGCTGCTCTCTGCAGACACTTGTGACAGTGGAGAGGCTCTTATTGTGGCGGGGCCTGAGAGTCCCCTGACAGATAATCAGAGACTGTGTGTGTGTGTGTGTGTGTGTGTGTGTGTGTGTGTGTGTGTGTGTGTGTGTGTGTGTGTGTGTGTGTGTGTGTGTGTGTGTGTTAAACTGCTGTTTGCTGAGCTTCCTCTGGATGATGGGATGACCCCCCCCCTGATCTCTGCTGCATGGAGGAATTGATTCTGAACTATTACCATGGGGGTGGGGGGGGGGGAAAGCAATAAGGTCATAAAAATTGCATCGCTCCGTCCGGCTGAGTAAATCCGGAGCGTTCTGAGGAGCATCATCTGCCCCCCCCCCCCCCCCCCCCCCCCCCAGGCTGCATGCTGCTGCATACATGTGCTGCTCCTGACACACACACACACACACACACACACACTCATCACTGCGGGGGGGGGGGGGGGGGCTTTATAAAGAATGTTTTACTGGAACTTATTTATTAAGATCTGAGTCTGAAGGATCAGAGAGGAACAGAAGAGTTTACAGGTGTGTGAGGGGGGGGCAGACAGGTTGTAAGAGAAGATCTAGAGTAGAGCAACAAAAACCATATGATGACAGATGTAAACACGGGGGGGGGGGCTCTTCATGCAATAATTCTGCCGGTTAATTCTATATTTAAAAATGTAGTTTATTGTCTTGGGGGGGGGGGGTCCTCCTCTCTCAGGCAGCATCATGTCTCTGAAGGTAGTTTCTGCTCGATGACCTCATGTTGCTCTCAGAGAGGATTTAAACTGGGGGGGGGTGACTTTAAAGAGCTCATCATCTTCTATCTCCCCCCCCCCCCCCCCCCCGCTCCATGCCGCTGCATACAGCCACTTCATTACCGGGGAATAACTGTACACAGACCCCCCCCCCCAGCAGCGGCCCCCGGGGGCCCCGAGGCTCCAGCTGCTTAATACCTCATCACTGCCCCATCGAGCGGCTCATCTGTGATCAATACCCCCCCCCACACACACACACACCTCGGGGGCTCAATGTGTGGGTCTCACAGACAGACTCGTGCATGGAGACCTTTACTCTGGGGGGGGGGGCCTCTTCATGCAATCTCTCTGCAGGTCGATGTGAGATCGCCTCATGAGGGGCGAGTCCTACTTCATGCTGGGGGGGGCAGCGAGGGGGGGTGGCGTTTCTCTGAAGATGACGGCTATAGGAAACATGAGGGTCGTGTTCATGGCATGGAGTTTCATTCAGGGAGGGGGGGGGGGGGTATTCATGCAAGACGTTCATAACCCCTTTAACCTTCTGTCCATCCTTTCAAAATAAAAGCCCTGGACAGACACAACGATCTCCGGTTTGATTTTGCAGCTGGAGCTCGCCTCACTGTTCAGTGAAGCTGTGTGAAAGGATGCGTTTAATAAAGGGTTAGAAACGAGGTCATTATTATATCAGAATCACCTGCTTCTGTCTGGAGACGGGCCGAGCTGTGAGGTGGTGAACAACACATGAATAAAGATACCGCCCTGGTTCTTCAGGAACGGTGAATGTGAGTTTTGCTCTGTGGCGTTTAAATAAAGCGTCAACCTGAGCGCTATAAAACCTGAGACAGAGAGGACGGGCAGCCGGTCCAACATGGCGAGGGACAAGTGTGTGTGAAAGCATGGAGCACAGAATAGATCAGTGCCACACACACACACACACACACACACACACACACACACACACACACACACACACACACACACACACACACACACACACACACACACACACACACACACCTCTGGTCGCCGGGGAGCGAAAATGAAATTTTCCAGGCCGCTATTTCTGCAGCAAATTCAATTACTGCAGCTCCTGTTCAGAGAGATTGGAGAGGCTGATGTCTGCAGACAGGGGTGGGGTGGGGGGTACCTGCACAGAAACAATAAGCCGATGTGGACAGGTGAGCGTCCTGGAGGAGGAGGGGGTCAGGGTTTAGGAAAGTGCTCTCACATTATCTCCCCCGATATAAAGTGAGAGGACATTATGCTGTGTGATTTACACACGCTGCTGTCAATACACATCCTGCAGCACGGAGGCCCTGAACGCACCGCCTGATGGATAGGAGCAGAGACAGACAGGATATTAACCTCTGCACACACACACACACACACACACACACACACACACACACACACACACACACACACACACACACACACACACACACACACACACACACACACACACACACACACACACTGGTGGAGAGGCGGCGGCTCCTTCAGGTCGGACACAGATAAATAAAAACTCAAGTATCAAAGTTTGTTGTTTTTAATCATTTTAGTCGTTTGTTTTTCTCCATTTTTATGTGTGTGTGTGTGTGTGTGTGTGTGTGTGTGTGTGTGTGTGTGTGTGTGTGTGTGTGTGTGTGTGTGTGTGTGTGTGTGTGTGCGGGGCCGCCTGTATCTGTGTATTTGCAGTTTATTATTATTTTTCTGAATCGTTTGAAATACATTTCTTTTTTTCTAATTTTTCAACATTTTAATCTTTTGTATTTATTTAATTTATTATTTTTGTCAATTTATAAATACAATAAAACCTTCGAATTAATTAATTAAATATAGCTAATTTAATGTATTATTTGAGTTATATTAATTTAGATTCAAAGAGTTTTGTTTTTTAAATTGTATTTATTATTAGGAAATGCCGATTAGTCCTGTGCTGGAATTAAAGACGGATAAAGTAATTTAGTAATTCATAATTATTGTTAAAGCTTCATTCATCCTCAAACGCAGCACGACGTTAACCTCGACTTAATCTCTCAGATTAATACTTGGTGCTACGTTTGGGGGATGTGGGAATAATCGGACAAACAGGAATAAAATCTAAACTGAATTTAGAAACAAAATCAGACGGTGTTAAAATAACTAATATTTATTTTCTCAATGATTTTCCAGATGTTTCTGTGTGTGTGTGTGTGTGTGTGTGTGTGTGTGTGTGTGTGTGTGTGTGTTTTCTGCATCTCTGCAGATCATTGATTATTAAATTGAGTTATAAAAAAAGAATCTGAACTAAATTTCAGAACAAAATCAGCCGCTGCTTTAAAAATGTAAAAAGATCAAACACTCCCCGCTCCGTCTCCAGATGTTTCTGTGTGTCCTTGTGTGTGTGTGTGTTGAATGCTGAGTATCTGCCCCCCCCCCCCCCCGCCTTCTTGTCTGTAATCCCCCCCCCCCCCCCCACATTGTGTGCTCCTCCTTTAATTTCTCCTTTCTCTCACAAAGCCCGGGCTTTACTGAGGAAGAGGAAGAAGAAGAGGAGGATCTAAAGTATTTGATTCCAATTCCAGGCAAACCCTTCATCAGCACACACACACACACACACACACACACACACACAGACACACACACAGACACACACACACACACACACACACACACACACACACACACACACACACACACACACACACACACACACACACACACACACACACACACACACACACCCCACAAAGCTATTAAAGTTGTATCTTAAAAGGTCAATAACATTCGCTGTAATGACTCGGACTGTTTAATCCAAATGTGTGTGTGTGTGTGTGTGTGTGTGTGTGTGTGTGTGTGTGTGTGTGTGTGTGTGTGTGTGTGTGTGTGTGTGTGTGTTTGATAAACTGAAGGGTCCTCGTGTCAAAACATCCTCACAGCTGATGAGAAAGGCCAGCGGAGTGTAAACCAGAAGATCCTCTAATCAGGGGATTGTCTCACTGTGGACAGGTGTGTGTGTGTGTGTGTGTGTGTGTGTGTGTGTGTGTGTGTGTGTGTGTGTGTGTGTGTGTGTGTGTGTGTGTGTGTGTGTGTGTGTGTGTGTGTGTGTGAACGATCAATATTGCACATAATATTGCATCTCTTAAACACTGAAGCACGTCCAGCTCAGTGTTTAAGGGATGGAGTTCTGAGGACGAGTTCTAATCTTATAAAAACAGTCAGACTAAATATAATATGCAGAAATAAATCCGCCTTAAATGTATTTATTATTTAATGGTTTATATATTTCTCTTGCTGTTTTGTTTCTAGTAGATGTATTATAATTATGGAAGTTAATTAAAGTAATTTTGTATGCTTTTATTTTGAAGGCGGTCCTGGGCACCTGGTGATTATTATAAATCTGAGACCATCAGACGAGCATGTGGTTTCTACCCGGTAACAGAGGAGGCTACAGGAAGCACCAGTGCTACCATTGCTCTGTGTGTTGTTGGAACACATGATGTCTCACCTGGACGCTCACCTGTCTTACGATTGGCTCTCTGGTGCTCCAGCTGCAGTTTTACTTTAAGTTTTATATTTCATTTCTTTGTTTAGCCGTGACAAAAAGAAAGGACATGCAATCAGAGAAGACACCACAGTATTACTCCAACGTCTGCTCCAACCGGCTCTGATCCGCTCGATAATCTGCAGATCTCTGCAGGAACTGGTTTCCTGCACGAAGCAGGACGTACTGGGAGGCCGTCGAGCAGAGGCTCGACACCTCAGCTTTCATATAGAGCTGACAGAACAACGTTACCTTTCCAGAGACCAGAGAACACCTGCAGGGTGCAGGCCAGAGAACACCTGCAGGGTGCAGGCCAGAGAACACCTGCAGGGTGCAGGCCAGAGAACACCTGCAGGGTGCAGACCAGAGAACATAGAACACCTGCAGGGTGCAGACCAGAGAACAGAGAACACCTGCAGGGTGCAGGCCAGAGAACACCTGCAGGGTGCAGACCAGAGACCAGAGAACACCTGCAGGGTGCAGACCAGAGAACACCTGCAGGGTGCAGACCAGAGACCAGAGAACACCTGCAGGGTGCAGACCAGAGAACACCTGCAGGGTGCAGACCAGAGAACATAGAACACCTGCAGGGTGCAGACCAGAGAACATAGAACACCTGCAGGGTGCATTCTCATGAACTACAGAACGCTTCTGAATAAATAAGATAAAATGAGCGGGAAGAAAATGACGTTTCTCCAAATCAAGAGATGAAAACTCTAATGAACAGGTGTCCCTCCACAGGTGAGAGGTGAGGGAGGGGCTGGATCTGCTTCAGATCAACCAGAGACACTGGACTGTGTGTGTGTATGTGTGTGTGCGTCTGTGGAGATGTCTGATAGCCCCCCCGATGTGTCTCTCTCAGATCTCTCATGTTGGACAATTTCCGCTGAGGCTCCGGACGCTTCCTGCTCCGAGACTTTAGATTTCAGATGTCCTCTCGGGGGGGGGGGCTTCTCCACTAAAGTGACTCACTTCACCCCCCCCCTGACCCCCCAACCCTGCCTCTTTTTTAATAATTTGTCTGTTTGGATGCTGGTCTGATCTCCTCAGCAATCCATCAGAGGCTCGGGTTATTAAAGCCATCATCAGAGGGGGGGTAGGGGATCGAGATCATCTCATCGGAGCAGCCCCCCCCAGCATGATAATCACCACCAACAAGTGCCCCCTCCACCTCTGTGCAACCTGTTTACAGCAGCCACAGGTTGAGGATATTAACAGGAAGCATTCGGACGGGTTTCCAGATTCCACTTCCTGTTTAATATCGAGCACGTCCCGCTGCTCCACTTCTGGCCTCTGTGTATGAAATATTACTTTTTGTCCAGAAATGTGCAGAAAATATCTAAAAATGTGCTTCCACTTTCTCAGAGTCCAGGATGATGTCTTTAAATGTATTATGAAAGAAATGCACTTGGATGTGAACCAGAGAGAAGCTGCAAAGCAATCTTTAAGAGGCTAAAACAGCATTTCTGCACGGGAGAAATGATCAAATATAATGAAGGGAAATTCCTAAAAAGACAAATAATCAGTAGTTGTAACATAAACATATTATTTTAAATGATAAATAATAACAAATACAATAAAAATATGAATAACATAACTATATTATTTTAAATGAGTAATAAAATCATATCAATATTTCAGATGTAGTGTCCTCTCGAGGTGTTTTATGGCGGTAAGAGGGTTTCCTCTGAGCGCTCGGAGCAGGAACATAAATTAGATGGAGAATCCTCTTCAGGTCCCCCCCCCCACTAAAGATAATATGACGGTAATTCCTGAAAGATTTACGAGGTTTCTAACGAGCTGTGCTGTTGGCCGCTCTGATTACTCAGCATTAGAGAAATTAATGTCTTTATTTAAATTAAAATAAAGCCTTATCAGCGGCGCCTTAAGCAAGACGGACGAGGACAGCCTAAATAACGTCTTTACATTAACACCCTCCGTCTCTGCAGGATATTAACAATGCTGAGCGATTAATGCTCCTGATCGTTACGGACCAGGCCTGGGGGCCGGTCCTCGTTAATAACCCCCCTGAAGCCCTGATTGAGCGGGAATATTAATAACAGCAGGCGGAGGATAAATGGCGCCATTTAAGTCCCACGCTACGTGCTGTCGGCGAAGCCATCGCAGCCCGGGAGGATCTGAGGCTCTGCTGGCCTTCATCCTGCAGGACCTCATCCTCCAGAACCTGCAGGACCTCATCCTCAAGACCTTGCAGGACCTCATCCTCCAGAACCTGCAGGACCTCATCCTCAAGACCTTGCAGGACCTCATCCTCCAGACCCTGCAGGTCCTCTTCCTCCAGACCCTGCAGGTCCTCTTCCTCCAAACCCTGCAGGACCTCATCCTCCAGACCCTGCAGGACCTCATCCTGCTGCTGGTCTTCAGACCCCTTTCAAAGGGGACATTTGGTTTAGGTTTACAGCACATTTAAATATAGTTGAGACAGATTTCATGCAGTGTCTCAGATCGTCCTGAGCCCCGGGGACCCTGCAGACCCAGCTTCATATTCAGCAGCCCAGTCAGTTTTCTTTGCACCTTTTTCTGCACCTGAACAACAACATCTCCCATTTCATCCTTTATTTACCCTGTGTAGAGCAGGAGTTCAGCCTGAGTTTATCTGCATCATTTGAAACGTATTTCTTGCAGAAAGAGTCTCACAGCAGAGTCCTGCAGAGAGGCTCTCCTCGTCTGATATAAATCCAGTTTCTGCACCGACCCTCTGCATTGTTTAGATTTGGTGTCTTTGCTCTCCTTGAACTGCTCCTGTGGAGGGATCCTCTCTGCCAATGACACACCTGTTTACCTCCCAATGATCAGACGCCTCTTCATTATCTCACTCTGAGGTGCAGCAGAGAGAGAGAGGACCCTGTGTCAGGCATTCAAACATGGGCCTCTGCAGGGGGGACCAGGTCTGTGGGTCTCAGAGGAACGATATATCGCAGCCCTGGTCTGATCCGAGGGAAATATGACACATATCAGAGGATGTGATAAAGTGTGACTTGACAAGACCCCGAAAAGCCTCTGAGGCGTTTATATAAAAATATATATTAACAATAATAATTAAAATAAATGCAATAAATTATAAATGTAAAAATATAATGAGAAAACCAAACAGTAAAAAATATATTAATAATTACAATTATTAATAAATAATAAGGTAAAAAAAAATAATACATATAAACTGAAATGCTAACATATTCAGAGCAGCCACACACACACACACACACACACACACACACACACACACACACACACACACACACGTATGAAACACACGTGGGGTTTCCTGCTGTATTGCTGCCGGCTGCAGAGATTTATCCCCAGCGAGCGTCTTGGGGCGGGGGGGCGCGCCGATGACCCCATACATCACGCCTCGTGTGAGCCCATATTAAGTGCCTTTCACCCCCCCGCCCATTAAAAGTAAATAACCGGCGGAGAATGAGGCATGAGAGCAGCAGGGGGGATCCCTCACACCTGACAGCTACCTGTGTGCGGGGGCTGTTTAAATAAAGCTTAGAGCACAGAATTAAAAACAGAAGAAGTTCATTAGTGCTAATGAGCGCGCACAGCAATTAGCAGCTTCATCACGTGACTTCATCATGATCCACGCTCTGCATCGGATCACTGGGGGGGGGGGGGGGGGCTCTGATTACAGCGGGGGTCTGCTCTGTTTGACAAAGCGCCAACACCGCTAACACGGCTAGCACTGCTAACACCGCTAACATGCTAACACCACTAACAATGTTAACAACGCTAACACCGCTATCAACGCCAACACTGTTAACACTTCTAACAACGTTAACACTTCTAACAACGCTAACACTGCTAACTCCGCTAACAATGCTAACTCCGCTAACACCGTTAACACTTCTAACACCGCTAACACCGTTAACACTTCTAACAACGCTAACACTGCTAACTCCGCTAACACCGTTAACACTGCTAACAACGCTAACACTGCTAACTCCGCTAACTCCGCTAACAACGCTAACACCGTTAACACTTCTAACACCGCTAACACTGCTAACAACGCTAACACTGCTAACTCCGCTAACAACGCTAACACCGTTAACAACGCTAACAACGCTAACACCGTTAACACTTCTAACACCGCTAACACTGCTAACAACGCTAACTCCGCTAACAACGCTAACACCGTTAACACTTCTAACACCGCTAACACTGCTAACAACGCTAACACTGCTAACAACGCTAACACTGCTAACAACGCTAACACTGCTAACTCCGCTAACAACGCTAACACCGTTAACACTTCTAACACCGCTAACACTGCTAACAACGCTAACACTGCTAACTCCGCTAACAACGCTAACACCGTTAACACTTCTAACATTGCTAACACCGTTAACATGCTAACACCGCTACAGCCTGATTTATGGCCACTTCCTCTCTGTGTGTGTGTGTGTGTGTGTGTGTGTGTGTGTGTGTGTGTGTGTGTGTGTGTGTGTGTGTGTGTGTGTGTCCTACAAATAAGTCAAGAGGATTTATTGAGAGGAAGAATGAATTACTTTATTTATAGACGTTTATTTATTTCTGTTTCACTTTTTTTTATTACTTTAGGATTTAGATATGATTTAGATCTGTAGTTATATTTATTTTATATATATTTTTGATATTATTTGATTGTTTAGCTGCGTTTATTTCTCTTTGTGTCCTTTTAAAAAGCAGTTTTCAGGCCTCGAAATTTAGCAAAATAAAAAAACGCTGTTGTATAAAGACTCATATTCTCTCTCAGGTTACTTTAACGCCCTGTCAGCATTTATTGTCCGTCTATAAACATGTGTTAAAAGGTTTATAAGCGTCTGTGCTTTCTCCTGTAGACCCCAGGCTGCTGCAGGTCTCTATACACCACTTTAAATACCTGTGTGTTATTACCAGTGCATTACCAGTCTGATTATGAATGCTAAATGGATGTAGTAAAGACGAGGCGACCTGATAAATCCTGTAGAGGCAGCTCTCGGGTTTAGTTATGAAAAGGCATGCAATAATACTAATGAACTTATATATGAAACAAGCTATGAATGGTTTATAACACACGGATATATGTATGGCCCCTGCGCTCTCTTCTTACAGTCACAGACGTTCTATCTGTCAGTGTGTTATCACTCATGTCTTCACACCGAGGGGTAATAAAGGCGGGTCTGTCCTCCAGTAAAGACGTCCACTAATTGATTAATTGATTGATTTAAAACTCAAACAGAAGTTAAAGAGTAAGCGCTGTGATTTACTGAGGGAGGGGTCATTACCGTCTGCTGTTATAAAACATCACAGTGCGTCACTCACCTTTTACCACGTGGATTATTCTAAAGCTTGTCCTGCTCAAAATCCAAAACCGTTTAGTAAACGCAAGATTTAATCTGTCAAATAAATCAATTCATCAATTAATCCATTAGTCGACTAATCACGTCTTTACTGGAGGACGCCCCCCCCCCTCTCCTCTATCCAGCGTTTATAATCAGGTAGTAATATCCCATGCTGTGGACAGATGTTTGTCCACAGCATGGGATATTACTGATGAGGACTGAGCCTTATTTTAAGATCGGTATTTAAAGCTCAATGAGCAAAACATTTCAATAAATCTCAGTTAAAACGCTGCTTTAGAATAACTATTGAATAAATCAGTGAATTTGAAGGTTTTTGGATTTTTAACATGAAAAAAACATTCAAAACCTTTTTCTATTATTCATATTTTATTAATAACATCAAAGCGTAATTATTATAACAACCATTGCAGTGCAGCAGCGGCAGCCTGTCCTCCGCTCACACCGTGTCTCCGTGTTTTCTGCAGGCTAAAGGCTGCAGGATTTAACGTGATGTATTTATGAACACATTTGTTTTTGGGATTTATAGCAGGAGAAAGAGTAAAGTATGAATTGATTAAGAAATAGAAGGTGAATCTTATAAATGTAAAGTGTAATCATTATAATAAATGTTGAAGAACAGTGCAGCAGCGGCAGCCTCTCCCCCGCTCACACCGTGTCTCCGGGCTGAAGAGCCTCGTGAACACAGGATTTCACGCGGTGTGTTCATCATTATATTCGTCAATAAATCAATTAATTAATGAGTGGGTTTCTGGATTTTAAGCCGGGAAAATAGTCAAATATGAATTGCTTCAGATTTAAAAAGTGAATCTGAATTAAAGTAAATAGTGATTATTTGAATAAATGCTCCGCAGCGACAGGTCCCTCCGTTAGCTTCCCGCGCTAACAGCAGCCGCTAACTGAAGAGGCCGAGCAGCCGGGGGTTAAATGGAAACCTGCCACCCCCCCACCCCACTCACTTTTAACCACCATACGCTGCAGAGAAAGCCGCCGCTGACCCCCGGCCCCCCCCGACATGATTGCCTTTGTTCTGCGGAGGATATTTAAATGCCGCCCGCCGCGGGGGTCGCAGCACGGCGATTCTAGCAAACTGGTACAGATGCTGCGAGTTGGTGGGGGTCACATCGCTAACAAAGCCCCCCCCAGTCCCCCCTATCAATCCAGACTGCACACTCACTGCAATTTAGCGTGAGTAATAGATGGGGGGTCACGCCGGGTCACTTCCAATTTCCACTTTCCGCCGAGAAAAATGAAAACAAGTCATTTGCACAAATCTGAATAATTCAGTCGGTGAGAAAGAGGAGGAATGAAAAAATGTGAGGAGGATAAAAGAGAGGGGGGGGGGGCGGGGGGGGGGGGACACTGTTGCATAAAAGCTAATGAAGAATCTGACGGGAGATGAATCCAGATGTAAGAATAAAGCGCCGTCTCCCTCCGCTGAGCTCTTAAACTTATCATAAATGTATTAAGATTGCAGCGGGCCGTGAAGCAGCTGCAGACGATCCATCCCCCCTTGCAGACAACCCACCCCCCACCCCCCTCTGCAACATCTGCTGCCATCGCTCAGCATCAGCACCAATGAAGTTAGGATTTATAGTTTTCCTGTTCAGTAAAATAACATTCAGCATTAAAACATCATCCATCAACACGGGGGGGGGAATTAAAAAGTATTCATTCTGCAGGAAGAGGCCGCTCCGCTGAACTGATTCATTCATTTCTTTATTTATTTCCCGGCTCCTCGGTGAGATTGGAGGCGCTGCTGTTTGCTCCGGTTGGTGGAAGAGGGGAGATGAACCCCCCCCATCCCCATCCCCGGCCCCCCCCAGCACCATGATGGATGACATTCAGCATGGACTTGCCAAATATGAACTTGGAATAAGATCAGCCGCTGTAATATCCTTTGAAAGTCGTTTTCCGGTGAGGAGACTGAGCTCAGAGGCCAGGAGACTACGAGCTGACAGAGAGGTGCATGCTGGGACATTTCATCACAGGAGACACACATAATCAGCGCTTCATCAGGTGGGCGGGATGATTCAATTAGAGGGTGAAATTTAAATATTAAGCCTTTAATTACCATAAAGTTGCAAAAAACGCTTAAAATAATTCCAAAAATGAGGACATCCGCTAACATCCGCTAACATCTGCTAACATCTGCTAACATCCGCTAACATCCGCTAACCATCTGCTAACATCTGCTAACATCTGCTAAGCATCCGCTAACATCTGCTAACATCTGCTAACATCCGCTAACATCCGCTAACCATCTGCTAACATCTGCTAACATCCGCTAACATCTGCTAACATCTGCTAACATCTGCTAACATCTGCTAACATCTGCTAACATCTGCTAACATCCGCTAACATCCGCTAACCATCTGCTAACATCTGCTAACATCCGCTAACATCTGCTAACATCTGCTAACATCTGCTAACATCTGCTAAGCATCCGCTAACATCCGCTAAGCATCCGCTAAGCATCCGCTATCATCCGCTAGTATCCGCTTACATCTGCTAACATCTGCTAACATCTGCTAAGCATCCGCTAACATCCGCTATCATCCGCTAGTATCCGCTTACATCTGCTAACATCCGCTAAGCATCCACTAACATCCGCTAGTATCCGCTTACATCTGCTAACATCCGCTAACATCCGCTAAGCATCCACTAACATCCGCTATCATCTGCTAGTATCCGCTTACATCTGCTAACATCTGCTAACATCCGCTAACATCCGCTAACATCTGCTAACATCCGCTAGCATCCGCTAACATCTGCTAACAACTGCTAACAACAGCTAACATCAGCTAACAACTGCTAAAATGCGCTAACATCAGCTAACAACTGCTTAAACCTCACATACATAAGTAGATCTGTGTTAGCTCAGAAACTAACCCCAGTTTATTTAAATTTGTTGAGTTTTATCTGATTTCTTTTTTATACTTTTTATCTTGTTTTAAGGTTTAAAAAGTAGTACAGGGTTAGGAACTCTTTTATTACTCATTTTAAATCTAAAACAAGGTTTAAATATAAATGATATATATTGCATGACCATGAAGTAGATAACGAGTCATTATTTTAACTCTGGATGTAAACTGTCCGTATTAGTGTTCAGTGTTTGTTCAGTTTTAATAAATGCTGGCGGCAGATAGATGAAGACCCTCCCCCTCCTCCTCCTCCTCCTCCTCCTCACAGATGGCGTTATCATTCACAGCTGGAGCGCTGCCAGACGTTTCCTGATTCCACTTCCAGCCTCTGTAACCCAGAGAACTAAAGATCTCCTGGCCATCAATCCTGCGGTTCTTTCCGAGAGTTATTCAGGAGAACAATTAAAGTTATCCATCAGGAGGAGAACGGGAGTAAATAGAGAGGGGGAGGCACGCTCACATCACGTTTACACCGAGACTCTGAGGGAAACAAACAGAAGCCTTATTGTTATTTAAACGCTTCTGTAATATTCCCTCTCCCCGTCAGAGAGCCGCGTCACATGAACTCATTTCAGGGAGCTGCTTCCCTTTGAAAGATCTGATGCTGAACGGTTAGCAGAATAACTGCATTCAAACTGAAGTCCTGCTGCTGAATTTATCCTCCACTCAGCAGCTGATGAGACCATTATAAGACTCATTTATTTTAGAGGCGTTTCAGAAGTTTGTTGAGAATTCACTCAATTATTGGATGATTTACCGATGAAAGAAAAATATTAGAATTTATGAAATTAAAGTCGTAAATAAAAGAGAAAAAAAATCACATTTAATTAATTAAAAATATTTTTAGTTTTAGTATTTTTTATATTGTTGTATTTATTATTTATTTATTATTATTATTATTATTATTATTATTTATTATTATTATTTATTATTATTATTATTTATTATTATTATTACTATTATTTATTATTATTATTATTATTATTATTACTATTATTATTATTATTATTATTTATTATTATTATTTATTATTATTTATTATTATTATTGTTATTGTTATTATTATTATTGTTTTACTTCTGCAAATTTATTATCATAAAAACTTTGCTGTAGAGAAAAAAGGCTCTGATAATAACAAGTATAATAACTGAGTTTAACAGATGTTGTTGTTGTTTTCTGGATGTTTGTGTTGTTGTTTTCTGGATGTTTGTGTTGTTGTTTTCTGGATGTTTGTGTTGTTTGTGTCTGATGTTTGTGGTTGTTTGTGTTGTTGTTTTCTGGATGTTTGTGTTGTGTTGTTGTTTGCTGGATGTTTGTGTTGTTTGTGTTGTTGTTTGCTGGATGTTTGTGTTGTTTGTGTTGTTGTTTGCTGGATGTTTGTGTTGTTGTTTGCTGGATGTTTGTGTTGTTTGTGTTGTTGTTTGCTGGATGTTTGTGTTGTTTGTGTTGTTGTTTGCTGGATTTTTGTGTTGTTTGTGTTATTGTTTTCTGGATGTTTGTGTTGTTTGTGTTGTTGTTTGTTGGATGTTTGTGTTGTTTGTGTTGTTTGTGTTGTTGTTTGCTGGATTTTTGTGTTGTTTGTGTTGTTTGTGTTGTTGTTTCTGGATGTTTGTGTTGTTTGCTGGATGTTTGTGTTGTTTGTGTTGTTGTTTGCTGGATGTTTGTGTTGTTTGTGTTGTTTGTGTTGTTTGTGTTGTGTTTGCTGGATGTTTGTGTTGTTTGTTTGTGTTGTTGTTTGCTGGATGTTTGTGTTGTTGTTTGCTGGATGTTTGTGTTGTTTGTTTGTGTTGTTGTTTGCTGGATGTTTGTGTTGTTGTTTGCTGGATGTTTGTGTTGTTTGTGTTGTTGTTTGCTGGATGTTTGTGTTGTTTGCTGGATGTTTGTGTTGTTGTTTGCTGGATGTTTGTGTTGTTTGTTTGTGTTGTTGTTTGCTGGATGTTTGTGTTGTTGTTTGCTGGATGTTTGTGTTGTTTGTTTGTGTTGTTGTTTGCTGGATGTTTGTGTTGTTGTTTGCTGGATGTTTGTGTTGTTTGTTTGTGTTGTTTGTGTTGTTGTTTGCTGGATGTTTGTGTTGTTTGTTTGTGTTGTTTGTGTTGTTGTTTTCTGGACGTTTGTGTTGTTTCTCACTCTGTTTCTCCTCGGCTCTCTTTAAGGACGGATGAATGAATTTCAATTGACTTCCTCCTCTTCCTCCTCTTCCTCCTCTTCCTCCCCCCATCCTCCCCCCTCTCTCTGAGGCTGCATTATTCTCCTCTCAGATAATTCTTTGGAAATGAAGCACGACGCCGTTCATTCCTCTCTGATCAAGAGGCGCCCAGCGACGAGGTTTCAAACATTTATAGAAAATGATTTCATGTTTGTTGTTATTTATTTTCTGTCTGTTTATTTATTATTGTTTTGTCAATGTTTAAGTTTCTGGACATTTTGTACATTAAGTTTGTTTGAGATGTTTATGAATATTTTTTGCCCAAATATTGAACAAATAGCAGAAAATCTAGAAATAAATCAAATAAATAACAACAACAATAACAACAACAATAAAAACAACAATAATAACAACAACAATAACAACAATAATAATAATAACAATAATAATAAGGAGAAACAGGGAGGAGAAACAGGGAGGAGATACAGGGAGGAGAAACAGGGAGGAGATACAGGGAGGAGATACAGGGAGGAGAAACAGGGAGGAGAAACAGGGAGGAGATACAGGGAGGAGAAACAGGGAGGAGAAACAGGGAGGAGAAACAGGGAGGAGATACAGGGAGGAGAAACAGGGAGGAGATACAGGGAGGAGATACAGGGAGGAGAAACAGGGAGGAGAAACAGGGAGGAGATACAGGGAGGAGCTACAGGGAGGAGATACAGGGAGGAGATACAGGGAGGAGAAACAGGGAGGAGATACAGGGAGGAGAAACAGGGAGGAGATACAGGGAGGAGAAACAGGGAGGAGAAATAAATGTCTAATTTTTGAGTCTTCATCCGATCCCAGCGGCTCTGAGGAGCAGGGGGACATCTCACTTATTAAAATAAAAAGTGTTTTGCTGCAGAACGAACAGCGTGCCGTGCAGAACAGGATAAGATATAATAACATGCATATATTTGTACCTCTCACACACACACACACACACACACACACACACACACACACACACACACACACACACACACACACACACACACACACACACACACACACACACACACACACCAAAGGTGACTCTGGAGTTCTCTCAGGTTTCTTTTTCACAATGCAGCGTCAGAAAAACCTGTCTTTGGATTTTTAAGAATTGCATTATTTATAATATTATGATTCCTAAAAATAAATATAAAATAAAAGCTGTGCAGAGCAGACACTGCGAGTAGAGCCGCAGACTGCAGGGTGCTCTCTGCTTACTCTGTCTGTGATTGTACTTACATGATGTCTGCTCTGTGATTGTATTTACATGATGTCTGCTCTGTGATTGTACTAACATGA
>NC_086356.1:450861-508361 GCF_036324505.1 Eleginops maclovinus
GCTATCGTTGATGTGCCCGGCCAACGTGGAGGAAACATCACCCTCTGCGCTGCCATGAGTTCTAGAGGGCTTCTCCACCGGCATGCTGAACTTGGTGCCTACAACACTGAGCGTCTCCTCACCTTCCTAGGAGAGCTCAGAGAAGTTTTGCATGACCATGACCACCCGAACGACCAGCAGAATCCTGGGCCGGCTGATCTTCCCATATATGTCATCTTCTGGGACAATGTTAGTTTCCATCGCAGCATCCAGGTCAGAGAGTGGTTTAACATCAACCAGCAATTTATTAATGTGTGTCTGCCACCCTACTCTCCATTCCTAAACCCAATAGAAGAGTTCTTCTCATCATGGCGGTGGAAGGTCTATGACCGCCAACCGTACACCAGAGAGAACCTTCTCAGGGCTATGGACCTGGCCTGTGATGATGTGGCTGTGGAGGCGTTCCAAGGCTGGGTGCGGCATGCCAGGGCATTCTTCCCACGATGTTTGGCTATGGACAATATTGCCTGTGACGTGGATGAGGTACTGTGGCCCGACCCAGTCCGACGACGTGATGCCGCCCAATGATTGCAGTGTCAACATACTGTGTCAATTTACATGTACAACGTAGGCCTAATAAAAGAGATCGCACCCTGAACATTGTGTTTTCAATTGTTACTGTACTTTATCTATTGTGTGTAATGGATCCTCCATGGAGTTTACAGTACTCATTTTCTGCATTACGTTGTGATATTACTGCATTTTATGTATTATTCATTATTCCTATGAAATGCACAAATCTATAGTAAATGCCCAATACATATTTGAGAATAAATAAGGGTTGCTCAAATGCATCCTGGCAGTTGTGAAACTGTAAAAAAAGAAGTCTCACACTGAAAATGGTGTTTTCAATTTTTTGGGTAACGTGGTTAATGATGCTCAGTAGTGTTTACATTTTTGCAGGCCTTGAGTGGTATTGTGGTGTCAAAGTTTGCTTTTGAGCATATGAGCCACTGTTTAGGTGTGATGGGTTGGTTTTGAGCATATGAGCAACTGTTTTGGTGTGATGGGTTGGTTTTGAGCATATGAGCAACTGTTTTGGTGTGATGGGTTGGTTTTGAAAAGAGACTGTGAGGTTGTGTGTACGTAGCTTTAGAAAAGTGTTTTGTGTTTAGAGTTTTGTGAAAAGTGAGGGCAGTATCACAAAATGTGTTTAAGCAATAGAGAAAAACTGTAAAATCATTGTTGAAACTACATTTTGGAAATATTTCTGGTAAAATAAAATAAGACCAACTACATTTGACACACAACTAGCAGAAGATAAATCAGATGATCAGGAGGACGGTCAGAGGGAGGAATCTGCTCTATAATTCTGCACATAATCACCGCTAAAACTACTGATCTATATCCTGCTTCTCATTTTACTTTGGTCCAGCTTCCTCTCTGTTCCTCTGGGAGCGTTTCGGGACACTGAGAATATATCGCACTGAAGGAATGCTTTCATCCAAATCATGTTTAAAATACCCACATCTGGGAGATCTTTACCGGTCACACCATCATTTGTAACTGTTGGAGGAAGCATTGTACTAAACGTTTTAAGGCTCTCTTCCCAGGGATTCATTTTCTGTTTCCGGTCGGCTCATTGGTCCGTGGCTGTGATGATGCTGCTGTACTGCTTCTGCTGCTCCTCTCTGAACGAGTCCTTCACCTTCCCTCTCTTCAGCCCCCCGTCCCTGAAACACAGTCGGGATAAGTATTTGTACACTGCAGTATTAATAATATCTAGTAGTATATATACAGTAGTACTGACCAGGCCAGGTCCAGCAGTCCTCCCTGATCAGCGATGGCAGACTTCACTCTGTTAGCAAACTCAGCCGCGTCCTCTCCGTCCTGCAGACACACAGATATCTCTCCATGATCAAATATGTATAAATAAATGACAGTAGCCTGGAGAATGGGGTTAATATTCAGAGGAAACTATCTCTCTGTTTGTTTATTCATAGTTTTTCTCTTTCATCTCTGACTTTAGTCTTGGGTTTGTATTACAGGTAAGATATACCTGTATCTCCATGGGGGGGAGGTACCACACGTTGACCACGATGGCCCAGCTGGTCATCATCCTCAGCAAGTAGCTCACCATGTTGTATTTGGCGCTGTTCCAGAAGGCGTCTCCAAAGCGAGCGTCATACTGAAACACAGGAAGGGGATTTACAGACAGGAAGTAGATTTATCCTCTCTAACAGGAAGTAGATTTATCCTCTCTAACAGGAAGTAGATTTACCCTCTCTAATAGGAAGTAGATTTATCCTCTCTAACAGGAAGTACATTTATCCTCTCTAACAGGAAGTAGATTTATCCTCTCTAACAGGAAGTAGATTTACCCTCTCTAACAGGAAGTACATTTATCCTCTCTAACAGGAAGTAGATTTATCCTCTCTAACAGGAAGTAGATTTACCCTCTCTAACAGGAAGTAGATTTACCCTCTCTAACAGGAAGTAGATTTACCCTCTCTAACAGGAAGTACATTTATCCTCTCTAACAGGAAGTAGATTTATCCTCTCTAACAGGAAGTAATTAAGACGTGTTTATTGGTTGTTACCTTGATGGCGACAGGGTAAATGGTTCCTCCGATCTCAAAGCTTCCTTTCTTAAACATCATCACCGACGTGTTGTTCACGCACGTTCCTGTTCAGCAGATAGAAGTTATACCACCATCAAAACCATCAAAACCATCAAAACCATCAAAACCATCATCCGACTGACCTTCAGGAAATATGAGGATGGGGAGTTTAGTCCTCGCTGCGACATGAGCTCTCAGCCTGCAGAGGACCGGTTCTGTTAGTCATTAGAGGAGGAAGAAGCCCTTACTGGTCCCACAGGGGAACCCTTACTGGTCCAACAGAGGGGAAAGCAGGGTAGGGACCAATGTCTGCTCAGGGATACCTCGGTAGTACCCGGGATTTTGGGGACTTGAACCAGTGACCTACAGGTTCCCAAGCCAACCCTAACCCTATCTATCTTATAAGAAGGCTAGCTATCGTTAGCGCTCTAAGCTATCAATTGTTAGTGCTCTATATAAAGATGGCTAGCTGAAGTTTGCTTCGTATCCAACAAGCTAACTAGCTAACTTCTATCAAAGTCTACCTGTTTATAGTTAGCTCAGTCTAACGAGGTAACATGCTAACCCCCCCCCACCCCCGACCTCAGCTGTACCTGTTAGTCACGGTGTGGCGGTCTCTCATCTCGGACCTCTCGAACCAGACGTGAGGACAGGACCTGGACATGGACCTCTGCAGGACCCCCATCAGACCCCCGTGGACCTGACCCACCTGAGGAACCACAGCAGGGACAGACCATCAGGAACCTGAGACAGAAGAGCCCCCCTGTCCCAGTTCTACAGATGTGAGGAGAGCCCCCCACCATGGCGTAGCATCCGTCGTTGGCCAGGATCACCACGTCGATGGGGGTGGTGTGGTTTGCCACGCAGATCCCCCCCTTCTGAGGCCGGTTCTCTCTGAGGGACACGGGGGGGAGTTACAGGGACTGGTTCTGGTACTGGTTAGTGACTCGTTTACTGTTTAATGACTGGTTAGTGACTGGTCACTGACTTGTTGTGGTACTGGTTAGGGACTGGTTATATGACTGGTCCCTGACTTGTTGTGGTACTGGTTAGGGACTGGTTATATGACTGGTCACTGACTTGTTGTGGTACTGGTTAGGGACTGGTTATATGACTGGTCCCTGACTTGTTGTGGTACTGGTTAGGGACTGGTTATATGACTGGTCACTGACTTGTTGTGGTACTGGTTAGGGACTGGTTATATGACGGGTCCCTGACTTGTTGTGGTACTGGTTAGTGACTCGTTTACTGTTTAATGACTGGTTAGTGACTGGTCCCTGACTTATTGTGGTACTGGTTAGGGACTGGTTATATGACTGGTCCCTGACTTGTTGTGGTACTGGTTAGGGACTGGTTATATGACTGGTCACTGACTTGTTGTGGTACTGGTTAGGGACTGGTTATATGACTGGTCCCTGACTTGTTGTGGTACTGGTTAGGGACTGGTTATATGACTGGTCACTGACTTGTTGTGGTACTGGTTAGGGACTGGTTATATGACGGGTCCCTGACTTGTTGTGGTACTGGTTAGGGACTGGTTATATGACGGGTCACTGACTTGTTGTGGTACTGGTTAGGGACTGGTTATATGACTGGTCCCTGACTTGTTGTGGTACTGGTTAGGGACTGGTTATATGACTGGTCACTGACTTGTTGTGGTACTGGTTAGGGACTGGTTATATGACGGGTCACTGACTTGTTGTGGTACTGGTTAGGGACTGGTTATATGACGGGTCCCTGACTTGTTGTGGTACTGGTTAGGGACTGGTTATATGACTGGTCACTGACTTGTTGTGGTACTGGTTAGGGACTGGTTATATGACGGGTCACTGACTTGTTGTGGTACTGGTTAGGGACTGGTTATATGACGGGTCACTGACTTGCTGTGGTACTGGATGGTGGCAGACAGTCCTCTGGCACAGATCCTGTAACAGGTCAGATGGACGAGCTCACTCAGCCAGTTCTTCACACTGAGACACAGAGTGGATCATTCGTTATATTATACTGATTATATATTATAGATATTATACTGATTATATATTATAGATATTATAGATATTATACTGATTATATATTATAGATATTATACTGATTATATATTATAGATATTATATATATTATAGATATTATATATTATACTGATTATATATTATAGATATTATACTGATTATATATTATAGATATTATACTGATTATATATTATAGATATTATAGATATTATACTGATTATATATTATAGATATTATACTGATTATATATTATAGATATTATAGATATTATACTGATTATATATTATAGATATTATACTGATTATATATTATAGATATTATACTGATTATATATTATAGATATTATAGATATTATACTGATTATATATTATAGATATTATACTGATTATATATTATAGATATTATACTGATTATATATTATAGATATTATACTGATTATATATTATAGATATTATACTGATTATATATTATATATATTATACTGATTATATATTATAGATATTATAGATATTATACTGATTATATATTATAGATATTATACTGATTATATATTATAGATATTATACTGATTATATATTATAGATATTATACTGATTATATATTATAGACAGTATATTTATACAGATGGTATCCTGTCTGTGTTCCTGTACCTGCTCTCAGGCAGCAGACCCACCAGAACCGTTCCTATGACGAGCCACGAGAGACCAATCACAGCCAGAGTGATCCTGAGAGACCAGATAGAGACATGTTGACCAATGACCTGTTCTCTGACTCGTTACTGACCTGTTCTCTGACTCGTTAATGACCTGTTCTCTGACTCGTTACTGACCTGTTTCCTGACTCGTCACTGACCTGTTCCCTGACTCGTTACTGACCTGTTCTCTGACTCGTTAATGACCTGTTCTCTGACTCGTTAATAACCTGTTCCCTGACTCGTCACTGACCTGTTCCCTGACTCGTTACTGACCTGTTCCCTGACTCGTCACTGACCTGTTCCCTGACTCGTTACTGTTTCCTGACTCGTTACTGACCTGTTCTCTGACTCGTTACTGACCTGTTCTCTGACTCGTTAATGACCTGTTCCCTGACTCATTAATGACCTGTTCCCTGACTCGTTACTGACTCGTTACTGACCTGTTCCCTGACTCGTAACTGACCTGTTCTCTGACTCGTAACTGACCTGTTCTCTGACTCGTTACTGACCTGTTCTCTGACTCGTTACTGACCTGTTCTCTGACTCGTTACTGACCTTTTCCCTGACTCGTTACTGACCTGTTCCCTGACTCGTTAATGACCTGTTCCCTGACTCGTAACTGACCTGTTCCCTGACTCGTAACTGACCTGTTCTCTGACTCGTAACTGACCTGTTCTCTGACTCGTTACTGACCTGTTCCCTGACTCGTAACTGACCTGTTCTCTGACTCGTAACTGACCTGTTCTCTGACTCGTTACTGACCTGTTCTCTGACTCGTTACTGACCTGTTCTCTGACTCGTTACTGACCTTTTCCCTGACTCGTTACTGACCTGTTCCCTGACTCGTTACTGACCTGTTCCCTGACTCGTAACTGACCTGTTCTCTGACTCGTTACTGACCTGTTCTCTGACTCGTTACTGACCTGTTCTCTGACTCGTTACTGACCTTTTCCCTGACTCGTTACTGACCTGTTCCCTGACTCGTTAATGACCTGTTCCCTGACTCGTTACTGACTCGTTAATGACCTGTTCCCTGACTCGTTACTGACTCGCTAATGACCTGTTCCCTGACTCGTTAATGACCTGTTCCCTGACTCGTTACTGACTCGTTAATGACCTGTTCCCTGACTCGTTAATGACCTGTTCCCTGACTCGTTACTGACTCGTTAATGACCTGTTCCCTGACTCGTTACTGACTCATTAATGACCTGTTCCCTGACTCGTTACTGACTCGTTAATGACCTGTTCCCTGACTCGTTACTGACTCGTTAATGACCTGTTGCCTGACTCGTTAATGACCTGTTCCCTGACTCGTTACTGACTCGTTAATGACCTGTTGCCTGACTCGTTACTGACTCGTTAATGACCTGTTCCCTGACTCGTTACTGACTCGTTAATGACCTGTTGCCTGAATGGTTAATGACCTGTTGCCTGACTCGTTAATGACCTGTTCCCTGACTCATTACTGACTCGTTAATGACCTGTTCCCTGACTCGTTACTGACTCGTTAATGACCTGTTCCCTGACTCGTTAATGACCTGTTCCCTGACTCGTTACTGACTCGTTAATGACCTGTTCCCTGACTCGTTACTGACTCGTTAATGACCTGTTCCCTGACTCGTTACTGACCTGTTCCCTGACTCGTTACTGACTCGTTAATGACCTGTTGCCTGAATGGTTAATCACCTGTTCCCTGACTCGTTACTGACTCGTTAATTACCTGTTCCCTGACTCGTTACTGACTCGTTAATTACCTGTTCCCTGACTCGTTACTGACTCGTTAATGACCTGTTCCCTGACTCGTTAATGACCTGTTCCCTGACTCGTTACTGACTCGTTAATGACCTGTTCCCTGACTCGTTAATGACCTGTTTCCTGACTCGTTACTGACTCGTTAATGACCTGTTCCCTGAGTCGTTAAGGACCTGTTCCCTGACTCGTTACTGACTCGTTAATGACCTGTTCCCTGAATCGTTACTGACTCGTTAAGGACCTCTTCCCTGACTCGTTAAGGACCTGTTCCCTGACTCGTTACTGACTCGTTAATGACCTGTTCCCTGAATCGTTACTGACTCGTTAAGGACCTCTTCTCTGACTCGTTAAGGACCTGTTCCCTGACTCGTTTGTGACTTGTTACAGACCTGAAAGGCAGCAGCAGGCCGTAGCGGACGCAGACCCCCACCCCCCAGAACAGGGTGAGGCGCAGGCTGATGTATCTGAAGTTCTGGTTGGTTCTGGTCAGCAGGTTCCAGGAGTTCAGCTCCTCGGAGGAGAACCGCTGAGTCACCGTGTCGTCCACAATGCTCTCCAGGCCCGTCTGGTAGAAGAACAGGGCGTCGCTGAGGGAGAAGTGACCGCCCGTCGGGGGGCCGGGCCCCCGCAGGCGCCCCACTTCCTCCTCCATGGAGCCCCCCCCACGCTCAATGATTCCTGTTGGAGAAAAAACTGCAGAATTTAAAACTAAAATCATTAAAACAAAGTGGGTTATTTTCAGTGGACGGGCTTTTTCAGACAGAACTTTTTTTAACAATATTTTTTATTCAAGAAAGGTAGAAGATACAGGATGTTGTTAAACAAAGCCCACCCACCATACCCACATACCGCCGTAAAAAGAATAAAAATACAGACTCATAGCGAACATCAGAATAATGACATTAATAGAGAATAAAAAAACAAATGATAATAAAATAATGGAGGGGGGGGGGGGGGGGGGGGGGGCATTCCGCATTACATGCCTTTAGTTATGCTTGGTATTAAATGCATCGTTCAAAGTTTTGCAAATAGATGACCAAAAGTCTCTTAATTTAGGACAGGTCCAAAACATGTGAGCCATATTTGTTGGTGCTGATTTACAGCTCACAGCTATCTTGGATGTCAGGATACATGTTGGGTAGTTTGGACCTGGTGTAATAGATTCTGGGAAAAACCTTGAACTGTATCAGGCTGAGACGGGCACAGGAGGATGTTCCATTAACTCTAGCCTGAGCGCAGTCCCAGACTGCTTCAGATACGTCCATCCCAAGTTCTTCAGCCCATTTAGTTCTAAGCCAGTCTAGTGACGTTTCTTGAAGGGAAGTAATTATATTTGAGATGTTTGAGATCTGTCTCTTGTGCTGAATGGGGGCCCGCAAAATCATCTCTAGTCCTGAATCCGTTGGTAAAGCAGGAAATGTTGGCTTTGAATAAAGTGACGGACCTGAAAGTACCTAAATACGCTTGACCGCTGTAAGTGAAAGATCAGTAGAAGTGCCAAAAAGACCATCTATGTAAAAGTTGTAGCATACAGTCAGACCATTTCCTGTGCCACAATGTGAAGGTGTTGTCGATTCTGGCTGCAGGGAAGAGGTGGTTGTCGCAAATTGGGCTATACACAGAGAAATCTTTAAGCTTGGATTTCTGTCTGAATTGTGCCCATATTTTAAGAGTGGAAGTTACCACTGGGCTTGTTGAGAACCTGGAGGGTGAGAATGGTAATTCTGCTGTAATTAAAACAGAGAGTGAGGTAGAAATGCAAGAGTTTGCCTCAATTTTGCACCAATCCAGTTCTGGAGCCTGATACCAGTACCTTTTGTATATTGGACGCCCAGTAATATTTTTTCATATTGGGAAGTGCTAAGCCACCCTGGTCTCTAGGTCTTTCCAAAAGTTCTCTACGGATTCTAGGATTTTTGCCAGCCCATAAGAATGAAGAAATTAACTTATCCAAAGACTGGAAGAAAGAATTCGACAGAAAGACTGGGAGACATTGAAATGGATACAAAAATCTAGGTAAGACGTTCATCGTTATACAATTAACTCCACCTGTCAGAGATAAGAAAAGGACAGACCGTCTCTTTAAACCTGCTTCCAATGTGAGTAAGAGGGGTTTGAAATTCTTTTCATAAAGATCAGAGAACACACTGGTGACTGGTATCCCGAAGTATTTAAAGCCAGTCTTTGACATACGGAAAGGGAGTTCATTGTCTAATATCTGAAGGGCTAGATTATTGACTGGAAAGCATTCACTTTTGGAAAGGTTCAATTTGTAACCTGAGAAAAGTCCAAAGTCATTTAGGATATTGATCATGTTAGGAACGCATGACGCTGGATCTGAAATATAAAGCAGCAGATCATCTGCATATAAAGAGACTCGGTGTTCAGCTTCCATCCTATGGATTCCAAGAATGTCGGGGGCTGTTCTGAACTTAATTGATAGCGGTTCAATAGCTAGTGCGAATAGCAAAGGGCTGAGGGGACATCCCTGACGTGTGCCCCTTGACAGAGGGAATAGTTGGGAAGATCATTTCTTAGTAATTACTGATGCTTTAGGAGACAAAAAGGAGTATTCCTTTTTGTGTGGATAGAAGAACCTCCATGGATCAACACTACCCGTCTTATCTACAAATTCACTAAGAGCTTGAGACACTTTGGAGCGTGCTAAAGTCTTAGGGTTGGAGCGATCCATGGCTGGATCCATGTTAAAGTCACCAGCAAGAATTAGCCTATGTGAATTCAAATTTGGAATAAGAGAAGTACGTTTATTTATGAAGCTGACATCGTCCCAATTTGGGGCGTATATGCTTGCTAGAACTACTGGAGTATTAAAGAGTGACCCTGATACTATTACAAATCGTCCTTGGGGGTCTGAGATTGTTTGGGATGGCGTAAACAATATCCTTTTATGAATTAAGATTGCTGCCCCCCTTGCTTTAGTGTTGAAGTTAGAATGGAAACTCTGTCCAACCCAGTTCTTCCTAAGCCTGACCTGGTCTACTATTTTCAAATGCGTCTCTTGCAAAAATATTACTTCTGCATTAAATTTCTTTAAGTGGGAAAATATCTTTGCTCTCTTCTTTGGCCCATTCATTCCTTTTACATTCCAAGTAATAAAACGAGTTGGTGTTGCACCTACTTCAGCCCTAACATTATTCACATCACAAGACATGTTCTGTGGAAAACAAAAAGACAGTAAGAGAGAGCCCCGTAATGTCAATGACCTCCAGAAACAAAAGCATGATAAAAAACAAAGTAAAATCCCCTTTAGCAGTGTACAAACCCCATTCAGTACAAAATAAACTATCAGTTGTCTTAGAAATTGGACCCCTCCCAACCCTCATCCTTCCTATGTCTGCCTCTAGAACAACAGCAGACTGCTCCTAGTACTAGGATGGGTTAAATGCAGAGGACCAATTTCACTGTGTGTGCTCTGCTGTGTGCATGTATGTGACTAATACAGAGGGTTTCATCCTCCCATTCTATCTATCTAGACTGCAGGCTCACTCCTAACTCCCGAATTTTCCGGTACATCCTCTCCTACCATAAACTGTGAAGAGCCTTGGACCATTAACACTGTGAAACAAAATAGCACAAAACAAAACTCTCAGGTTGTAACCTTAACCACAAAGCATAAGTAATCAGATAACCAAAACATCCATCAGTCACGTAGACCGTAGCGTACATAAAAAGAGCAGGGAACGGCTCGGCTAGATGAGCATCAGCTCAAGGTGAAGGGCTGACCCAGTCTAATATCCAACAGGTGGCAGTCGGTGGCCAATATACGAATGACACTTACCAGAAAGAAAACGGTTCAATAATCGGACTATATAGTTCCCATAACTCAGCAGGTTAGGCTAAATGAAAGATTACCTCAAAGGGCAAGTTCCCATTTTCTACATAGAAACGTTATTCAGACGCGTTAGCAGTAAGCTAGCTTCCAGCGAAGGTGCCTGACTCCACAGGCTATCAGTCCAAAGTCCGGTTAGTTGTCTTCACGCGTTACCTCTTGGTCATAGAAAGCCTTTGCTTCCCCCGGTGAGTTGAATCTGAAGGTCTTCCCGTATAGTGTGACTCGGCAGGATAAAGTAGCTGGAATTTTATCCCCTTTGTGTAAAAGGCTTGTTTGATGTCGTTGAATCCTGCACGGCTCCTAGACAAACTGAGGCTGAAGTCTGGGTATATTCTCAGGGTAGCATTTCGGTACGTAGTTGTGTGCTGTCTAGCCCATTGCAGCAATCGTTCCTTTTCTTGGAATCGGTGAAAACATACCACAAACGGACGCGGGGGTAGACCAGCTTTTTCAGGCTTTTTGCCGACTCTGCGCGCGCTCTCCAGAGCAGGGGTAGATTCAAACAGCACATTGCCCGTAATCTCCATCAACATGTTCGACATGAATTTAACAGTGTCCTCATCCCCCTCACTGCCTTCTGGAATATTTACAATCCTCAAACTGGCTCTGCGAGATCGATTTTCTAAGTCGTCAACACGATCCAAGAGTGTAGCATTCTGGGTGCGCAGAGTTTCGATAGCGGCTTCAAATATCTTGTCAAAGTTATCACCTGCTAGGGATTCCGTTGTAGTCAGGCGTTGTTGAAAGCTCTTTTAGGGCATTCACTGAAGTGTGCAACGGTCCAAGAGGTTCCTGAATGAGTGTAGAAATGTCTTCTTTTAAACTAGCGCGTTGTTTAGACAGTTCTCCCACCAGTTGAGTCATGGTTATACCCTCGTCTTTGGAAGAGCGGTTGCTAGCAGGAGAAGCCATGGCTGCTAGCTTGTTAGCAATGGTGTTTCGTGTGGTCAAACCAGCCTGTTTCTGTCTGGAAGTAGGCATTAGTTGCGTGTGGCAATACAACGCAACCAAATACTGATATAACCTCAGTCCTGAGATCCTGATATTAAATGTGATAAAGTAACATGCAAGTTAGGTCAGAGCTCCGCACACATGCTGCCTACTCCAACATGCTCGAAACCGAAAAAACAGACAGAACATTTTTTACTCATTTTGAGTTTTAGTTGTAATTATTTGTGATTTGTTTTGATTCTTCTTTTTGTGTTTCGCTGCAAAGGGAAGTTAGGGAAGGTGTAGTTTCTGAGACTCGCTGAACTGAGGTTCAAGAGTTTCACAGTGAACTCCTGATCCACTGAAGTTATGTAAACTGCACACACACACACACACACACACACACACACACACACACACACACACACACACACACACACACACACACACACACACACACACACACACACACACACACACACACACACACACACACACAGCATCACATGATAACCCTCACACACACTCTCCTGAGAGGAAGTGCAGCTGCTCAGTTTAACCCCCGATGTGCTGCTGACCCGCAGGCACAGATTTGAATGCCTTTAAAAATATGAATAATGAAAGTGATGAACATCTTTGTTTTTTACTCTTTTCCTTATTTGTTCTTTTTTTATTTTTACAATTGTTGAACATATTTTAATTGAACTTCATTGAAAATGGTTCTATATATTTAATGTAAGGATCGTATCTAATTTCATTTGCATTGGGATTTAAAGTGGATCATGTGTGTCCTGTTTATTTGACTTATTGTTGTATTCACTTTGTTTCTTCACTCCCCCCCCCCCCCAGCAGCCTAATGAATCCCTGAGTAACTCCCTTTAATTAATGAGGGTCTCTATGTCTCACCGTTGGGCAGGGGGACGGGGACGCTGGGCTCGTGCTGCCGGCCTCTCTGGATTCGCAGCGTCGCCCACTGCAAACACACACAGACTTCAGACGCCCTCCGACACGTTTCACAACCCCACAAACATGTGGAGCAATCAGGAGAGAGGGTCAGGAGACTACAGTTACCTCCAGGATGTGGACCAGGACCTGGATGTAGACCCCGGTGACCCCCAGAGAGAGCCCGAACATGGCGGGCAACATGATGAGGAACAGCACCACGAACATCCAGGCCTGGAAAACCCACACAGCAACACACCACAGGTCCTCCACATGGTCATCCATCAGAGATCCAGGGTCACGCCATCGCCTGTAGAACCAGAGAACCACAGGACCAGAGAACCTGATATCCACAGAACCACAGGACCAGAGGACCAGAGGACCAGAGAACCAGAGAACTGGAGTCAGACTTCAGAAGATTTAAGAGAAGTTTTATGGGTCAGAACAAGATTGAATGTAGTTTTTAGCCAGTTCTGATTGGATTTGACTGAATGATGCTGCTTTAAAACTAAGACATTTTCATGCTTTCTCTTATGTATTATTGTTTATATTCAGTAGGGATATATCTCTATAACCTCCCGCACAATATTACAACATGTTACCATCTATTTGACCAAAGTAAAGGCTGGTAGAACATTATAAATGTGAAGTAAACTAAATGAAAGCTACTTTAATTGAGAATTTCTGTTCTGTGTTTCCCTATACTTCAAATTCAGAGCTAAATATTGTACTTTAATGACATATTATTGTACAAAACACGGGATAATCTGATTAAAATAACTATGCATGTGTCTTTACAGCTTTATAAACAGTAGGTATGGCGTAATCTCTCCAACAGCTGTTACAGGTTCACCTGTTATTGAGCTTTGTAGTGAGGACGTTGTATGGTTAACATTATTGGAGAACATGAAGCTGAACGCACTTTGACCTTGTTTTTAATGCATGACTTTTACATTCTTATATTTAAAGATGAAACACTGAAGTACATGTACTTCCACATGTGTACACCAGCTGCAGGAAAAGTACCAGCAGGACAATTAGACGGAGTTATGTAAAGTAAACTGAAACAAACAGCAGAGACACAAACAACAACAACAACAACAACAACAACAACAACAACAACAACAACAACATATAGAACATATATTAGTATAAATGTGTATGTATTTACCTGTTGGTGGGTTAATGTCCCTGTTGGAGTTGATTCCCTGCTGGAGTTACTGGTCTTGTTTCCCAACACCCAGAGAGTCAGCAGACCGTAAACCACGCCCTCTGTGTGTGGAAGACCAACGCTGCCAAAGAGAGGGGGAACAAGAACCAGTGACTTATTAGAATGGGAATGTTAGTGAAGATTATGAGCTGGTGTGTAAATGTATAACTTAGATTTTTAAAAACATTTAGAATACAAAATGACGACAAGTTATTCCACAAGATTTAGCTAAATAACGACTCGTTATTGAAAAAATGATGATTAAATACTGTAAATTATTTGGAACTTTGTCAAAACAATGACTTGATATTTGAAATGAATGACTGTGTGTCTAAATTATGAATTAGTATCTTATAGTAGATTGTAATTGATTATTTATGATGATGCAACACAAGTAATGTATTTAATCATTATGTTTGCAATACTTAGCCATAGCTTTGAGAAGGTTTCTCATAGTATTAGATACTAAGAATACAACTATTGCTTTGAGCAAAGTTGCTCATTATTTTTGCAGTATTTAATTCCTTGTAATGGTTGATCCCAGCCCGTGCAGTACCATACTTTATACCGTAGTGCGTCATAAATACGCATATTTTTCCCGCGCATATATTACCCTGTAGTGACGCTCCTGACGTCACCGCGGTGAAGCACAACAACAAAGATGGCGGAGCCAACCGTTCGGGTCTCCGGGATCGTTTTCTCCTCTCTGATGTTCCAGCACGTGAACACGGACTCAGACGCGGTGAGGAACCCTCAGAACCTCCAGAACCTCCAGAACCTCAGTCAGACACAGGAGCTCTAACGGATCCTTCATCGAGTTTGAATCTAAAGTTTATTTGTTATTTTTCTGTCAAATGACTGGTTTCAGCTCCATCTTTCTACCTCTAAACTATATTTATTTTCTGGGTTTCTTCTGCTTTTTGTTTTAGTATTTATTTAAAACATTTAAAATGCGGCCAAAAAACATCGCTATTATATTATCTATTAGGTAAAATGACCAAACACCTACTGTACTCACTCTTAAACGCTGAATTTAAAACTAAACAACAACAACAACAACAACAACAACAACAACAACAACAGCAGCATGTAAATAGTCTCTCCACTGCTCGTTGTACATTTGTATTTAATGTAATGTTATATTTCTTGCTTAATATAATATATGTCAGCTGTAATCCGGCCCTTCATAGTGTTTATTTTCTACTGCTGTGAGGAAAACATGTGCCAGTTTGGATTAACAGAGTATATCTTATTGTCCTATAATTCAGGAACAATGGGAGTGCACCAGATACACCCTCGTTAATGTTAATTAAAATACCTACTATAGTCTTCCAGTGATTAAAGTCAGTGTGTTGGGGTCTGCAGGAGGGTCTGATCCTGGGGGAGAGCCGGTTCGAGGAGCAGATCACCATCAGTGACTCTCAGGCCGATAACATCCACATCGACGAGACCTACAGTGAGAGGAATAACATCCCTAATGTCACTTTAATATAACACTAATATCATAATTACTAAAACACTTCTTTACTATCCTCACAGACGTACAGAAGCACATCGCCTGCCACAAACTGCACCAGTGAGTGAGAATTCATACCTTTAATACACTGTGTATATATCCATATGTTAGCTTAATACTGTGTGTGTGTGTGTGTGTGTGTGTGTGTGTGTGTGTGTGTGTGTGTGTGTGTGTAGTTTCTACAGCAGTGCAGGAGAGGTGAACACAGACGCTGTGAAGAAGCTGCTGGCCGACAATAAGCAGGTCAAACGTTCAACTTTTAGTATTTTAATTTAGTTTTTAAGTCCAAATCTGTCTCAAAAATATTTAAAATTCATGATACTCTCCACCCTCACTGAGGGTAATGTTTAACCAACGTGCCGACCAAATAATGTGTTGTATTCAGAATTGAATCCTTAAATACCAACATTTCTGTGTTTTAAATGAATGCTTCGTTAAAGTCAGACTCGTTGGTTTTCTGATTTCTAGAGGCGATTTCTTTATGGAATGATTTCCCTTTGATTGTCCGTCCTGCAGGAGAGCGTGATCGGCTGGTACCGGCAGCGCAGGAACTCGGAGCAGCAGATGAGCTTCAGGGAGCGGATCGTCCACGAGTCCCTGAAGGCATCGCTAAGGAACCCCCACCTGGTCCTCCTGCTGCTGACCCCCTGCAGAGCTTCCAGGACTGCAGCCACCCACCGGACCGAGTACAGCGCCCACATCTCCCGCAACAGGTACTACTACTGCTATACTACTACTTATACTGCTATACTACTACTACTACTGCTATACTACTACTACTATACTACTACTGCTATACTACTACTACTAATACTGCTATACTACTACTACTACTGCTATACTACTACTACTATACTACTACTGCTATACTACTACTACTATACTACTACTGCTATACTACTACTACTACTGCTATACTACTACTGCTATACTACTACTGCTATACTACTACTGCTACTCTACTACTACTACTGCTATACTACTACTACTACTACTATACTGCTATACTACTACTACTACTGCTATACTACTACTGCTATACTACCAATACAAATACTACTACTGCTGCTACTACGTTAAATACTCTGGTTTGGATCTGATTGGTGTGAATATCTTTAAGGAGAAACCAGAGTCCAGAGAACACCTGAGATGGGTTCTTTCACAATCTTACTTTGAAATTCAAACATTTACTTTCCTCTTAAAGTGAATTCCTCTGGGCTGGATATTTAAAATATTGTCTGACATGAAATACACCCAACCCTTTATCCATAGTAAAAGACCCTTCAGTTTCAGCTCTAAAACTAAACTCCTGTGTCTCCACTGTGGAGTTACTACTGTATAGGGTGCTCCTCCTGAGCTCAGTTATCTGTCTCTGTGTGTCTCTGTGCTCAGTGTGTTCCTGAGCGTTCCTGTCCTCCTCAATAACCTGGGTCTGCAGGAGCAGCTCAGCTACTGGAAGCTTCCTGCAGGATGTTCTGCAGAGCGCTACAGCGCCACCATCAGGAGACACAGGTACCAACCAGACTCTGGACTGCTGAGCATTTCAGGGAGAACAGCCTCCTCTTCTTCACACCCTGACAGAAACAGTCTTCTCTGCACTGAACAAATCCAGATTTCTATATTTATAATATCTGTGGACCTTTAACCACTTCAGCTCCAGCTTCTTCTCCTCTGACGGGCTGCTGCGGGACGTCAACGACGTGAACGCCATGAACGAGTCTCTGCAGGAGGAGCTGCAGGTGAGAGAGAGAGAGAGAGAGAGAGAGAGACTCTTATTTTAAGTGTGTGAACCCCCTGCTGTGTATGGGTTGTGCAGAAGGCGTGCAGCGAGGTGGAGGAGAGCGAGCGGCAGCTGGAGACTCTGCAGTCCGAAGTGTCAGCGCTGAGGAAGAGGAGCAGAGAGAGGAGGAAGAGGAGTGAAGCTGCAGGAACAAGAGGTTTGATTCACTATGCCTATTAATGATGTCATCATTGCAGAAATGTAGCTGTCTATAAACCATGAACACATCTGGATTTATTCCAGGAGCTCCATTTTACAGGATTACAGTGAACACATCATGATAAGGTTTTGAGATTGAAAGTGTTGTATGAAACATCCCTGCAAAAAAACCAGCAAAAGAAAACACTAAAGAATATCTTGAAAAAAGTTGGAATATTGCATTTTAAAAAAGACAACATTTTTTGGAAAAAAGTCTGAAAAGTTCAGAATTAAAAAAACAAAAAGAAAACAAAAAAAAATCATTTTGAGAAAAAAGTTGAAATATTAAAAGAAATGAGAATATTTGAGGATAAAGTCTCTGAGTGACTCTCTCTCTGTGCTCCAGGCGAGGAAGAGGACGACCAGAGGAAGAACCTTCGTCTCCAGGAGGCCGTCAGCGCTCTGTTCAGACGCTCGCCGCACTTCCTCACACACACTCTGACGCTGCAGGCGTTTCCTGTCCCGGAAGGCACCATCAGCGGCGAGGAAGAGGAGGAGGAGGACGTCTGCCCAGTGTCGGTATGTGAGGAGGACACTCAGGAGAACACCCCCCCACTGCACACACTCTCCCGGAAGAGGCCGAGAGAGACGGCGGGGAGCAGCGAGAGGAAACGCAGTAAAAGTAAATCCTGATGTGAGGTCAGAGGGTCTCCTCTCAACCCTTCATTTCTGTGATAAATGTTTGGATATATTTTGGGAATCGTTTACATTTGATAAAGTCTTCTTTTTTTAAAAAGATCTGTTCCAGTCTTTAATTTATTCAAATGCAGAAGTGAAGTTATAAATGAATCTGCTTAATATATAATAACAAATAAAACACTAAATAAATATAAATCAGATAATAATAATAATAAAGATAAACTAGTTTTTACCCAAATTTGGTTTCTGAAATATGTTGGGTTATTTCCTCTGGACCTTTAGAGATCAAATCAGAAGAATCCAGAAGAAAATGTGAAGAAATTAGAGAAAAATAAAGAACATTTAGCAGATTCTAGATTTTCAATAATCCTCTTTAATGACAGACTGATAATAAAAAACACAGTATTTCTCCACCTGTCCGACAGGCTTCAATAAACACATTCAATAAACGGTTTCTTCTCATATTATTCCAGATGTTTCCCACAGACGTGCGGGTCCTTCATGAACTCTGGGTGTTTGTGGGTCACCGACATGAAGCCTGAAGGGGACAGACACATAAATACAATATATTTAAGGTGTTTAACTATTTAAAATGTGTTAAAGTCACATTTCACGATTATTGTCCTATGTTTTGTTCTTGGATTTCAGAATATTTGAATATTCTTTAGGATTTTTTTCCTCTTACATTAAAATGACCCTAACCCTTTTCCAACAATCTCTAAATAATTTCTTGTACATGTATAATCCCAGGATGTTAGACGTATGATTGTTTTCATTAATAATCTTTCTTTGACTAAGAATAATATTGTTTTTGTCTATTTACTCAGGTTGCAAATTATGTGGGATTGTTTTTAATCAGCATTTTTTTATTTGGTCCCCGAATATTCAAATAGAGTCTTATACACTTTTTTCCTTAAAGTTGTGAATTAATCTCAGAGATTATCCAGATTATATTCTTGGTAATGTACTGCTTTCATCAGTGAGGGTTTTCTTTACTATAACCCCCCCTCTTCTGGCTTCTTATGTTCACCTACAATGCTCCTCACCACCGTATAAAACACTGGCTTAAAGAAGGACAGCGAGGAAGACGTACCCATAGCGTGAGACTTCTTTATGGCTTTGGCCACCTCCTTCTGTTTCCTCGAGCACAGTCCTGCAGCAGAAACACAGAGACGTTAAATCAAAGTTTAAACTTCACTGAGGAAGTATTTCTGGTTTTGCTCACGTGTGATGTGCCGGCCGTAGATCCTGCCGGTGTACGGAGAGATAAACTGAGACAGCAGCTGGGGAGAAACACAGAGTCAGAGCTCAAATTTACAGAGAACACTCGAACACTCCTCATGATGTTTGGAGGACCATGGAAACAGAGAAATGTAAATCCACCTTTAACTAACACACTGACTGATTATACACACTGACACACACTCTTTGTTTACCTGAGTGTTCTTGAAGTCCACAGACACATTGCAGAGCAGGCATCCTTTCTGAGGCTCTTTGTACGGGTTTTCCATCTTAATCAGCTAAAGAAATACATTCATTTAACCCTTTTTTTACTGATGCGTAACTGTAATACATATTAATTAAAAAATAAAAATTACCCACCATGTCCTCGTTGTGTTGGACTACATTTGAAGTCGTTGTGAGACTTCTTAAACCTGCAGAAATATTATAATGATTATAAATGAATCAACAACAGCTCATATGATAGCGTTAGCATTAGCAACACGTAGCTTAAATCCGCTTAATAAACCCATATCGACGGGTTACGTTAAATCTTTTCAATGCTATATTATTGTAACCCATAATAAAGGTTGTATGAAGTCTCACTTGTGTTTCCTTGTTGTAATAACACCGATGTTATTCTCTGAAAACCTCTGAGGACGAGCATTTTGACCTGACACACGACCGGACGCTGTCCACCAGACAGGAACTCCCGACTCAAACTATTAGTTCCTACCTCTTATTTAAGACTATTGCTTGAAGATTAGACAAAAGATAACGGGTTAAATATATCTGTATTTTTACATATGAAAAGAATATAACATATGAGGTTTTTTCAGCTCGTAAATATTTAAATATTAACAATGAAGTCTTTTATTTCTATGTTTGGGGGACCGATTATGTTACCCCCGTTTCAAAGATGAAACTAACAGGGCAAGATAGAGATTCCCCGGAAAACGACCATCGTTAGCAAACGTAATCAAGATTCCGTATGAATTTTGACACATTTAACCGACGTTTGGCAGCAATTACAGAACTGTGTAATATGATAAGCATATCAATAACATATATAAGGTAATATCTTAATATATAATATAAAGTATACAGCCATGAATAATTATCGACTTTATTTTACGGGTCACTTGTGAAACGCGACTTTTCAACCGGAAACCGTATGCATTTTCACAATTGTTGTACTAAAAGTGAGATGGACTATGACAGTGACAGGGAATAATGCGGATGAAACAGATGTCTTATCTTACTTATTCATCGCCTTTATTTTTAGGTAATCACAACGTTTTCTATGGATAAACTATTAAAGTTGGGAAGTGATCCGTAAACCGAAGACGGAAGTGTGGGGCGATTTCTCTCTCGCTCTGACGTTGGCTGTGTTCTACACAAATTCAAACGTGATTCTCCCCGAGCTGTTGACGTTAAAAACAAAGCTGAAAGAAACACCAGACAATTATCTTTTTGACAGACTTGTTTTGCGTTTTCACTGGAGTTTGAGCTTTTTTACCGGGTTTTAGGTGACTGTTTATCTCACTGAAGGAACACATAAGAGAACAAACGGCCAGGAGTAAGAAAACCGCTTCACTAGCTAACGTTAAACAGGCTTTTACAGTAGGTTTTCTATCTTAAAAAGATCTACTTTAAGTTTAAAGTAGTGTAAATGTACATGTGTGTAGCAGAGTCCCCGCTGTGTATGTAGTTTTAGTTCTTTGTGTTGAGGTTTTGTTGACATGTAGCACCAGCTGTTGTGATGAATTCTGCTGAGAAACGAGACATCAGAATCAAACGGGTCTCGTCTAGGAAGAGATCTCGTGAGAGCTCACAGATTCACCTGACACCTGAGAGGAAGAGAGGACCTGAGAAATGTCCTCAGAGCTGCAGGATCAGCAGCATCATGGCAGAACAACAAGAACAGGCTGCAGAGGTAGGGTGGTGCACAGGTGAACACCTTAATACAGCTGGGATATCAGCATGTAGATAGTGACTGTTTTAATGAATGAAACGTATGTTTTATATTTCAAGCTAAGAGCTTTTACATTCATATAGTATATATCTGTTTTTGCAAAGGATGCACTACTTTAAACAGCGTTAGCTACACAATGACACTGCTGTGGATCATGCCCTGTTGATTATCAGCTGTTTGTGTTCAGTTCTGCAGCGACAGTGAGGATCTGTTCGGGGACTACGACAGCCTGCTGCAGGACAGCTCGCTGCTCGCCAAGCTGGACAACGCCGAGCAGAGCGAGAGGCAGCGAGACGTCCAGAGAGACTTCACCAACCTGAGAACGAAGACCAGCGCAGACGTCCTCACCGACTCCATCCTGGAGGCCCTCGCAGAAGAAGATCTCCCTCCCAGCATGCAACAGTTCCAGGATCAGGTCCAGGAGACGAGGAGCCGTCTGCAGGGCGGGGATCAGACCTCCACCCCGCTCAAAAACATAGAGGTACGATCTCTCAGGTTCAGGTTTTCTATAAAACACACAACACTGGTTTGATCAGCCTTCACTCTCACATTTTGCTGGACTGTATGAAGAGTTCTGTCTCAACAGATATCTAACAGTGTCTTTATTAAACACCCAGGAGACAGCAGCGTTTATCTGAAGCTCTTATTTTGTAAAGTTGGGACATTTTGGTCTGTTTTGATTTAAAAATGTTGGAATATTTTTGCAGACCTCCACCTCTCTGAGGAACAAAGAGGACAGTAGACCCCCCAGAGGAGGAGCATCGAGGAGGAGCGTGGCGGACGCCCTGAAGAGGGCGATGCTGGGGAACGCAGCGTCTCCGGCGGCGGCGTCCCGCAGCGCTGCTTTAAAGGAGGCCGTTCTGTCGGAGGAGATCAGCGTAGCCCGGCAGGCCATGGAGGAGGTTTCTGCAGAGACCCCCGACCTCGGGCCTTTCTTCGGACTGCCCACCAGAGTCAAGGAGCTCATGCTCCGGCTGAAAGGGATCCAGAACTTATACGGTGACCGAAGATTCCTCTGGTTTATCTGCAGACAAACAGCGGTGTGTTCGGGGGACTGCAGGAATCAGAAAAGATATACTAGGAAAAATCAGGAATCCTGCAAATACAATACAATCTTTCTTTAGACCTCTTTAATCTGAGA
Organism: Eleginops maclovinus; assembly: GCF_036324505.1. Classification (NCBI taxonomy): domain Eukaryota; kingdom Metazoa; phylum Chordata; class Actinopteri; order Perciformes; family Eleginopidae; genus Eleginops; species Eleginops maclovinus. The sequence continues at coordinate 473,322 of NC_086356.1, forward strand.
AGGGACTACTTTAATTTCAATGAATGTCCTTTTTTCTGGTTAAGTTTTTTACTTAACTCTAAACAAATATAAACATTCTCATGAAATATAATATTTAATCTAGAAAAAGTTTTTATTTCTATCTTTGCAATTAGTTTGTTCTCTTTATTTCTACCTACACTCACACAACGTCTTATTTTTGTTCTTATTTAAATGTTGGAAATTATATCTGAGTTTCTTTTCCATAAATTAATCACCCTAACCTTAGGTTTTGAAAAAACCTTTTCTTTAAATTTCCCCAGACTTGAAATGAGACAGTCAAAGATTTTCCATGTTTGTTTGTTTTTAAATAAATGTATAACTTTGTTTAAGATGTTCCCGTTATTCTCCGAGATTATACGTTTTTTCTTGGAAATTAAAACATTTTATTTTAAAATCAGAAAATCTTTGCTTTAAAAGTGACCTAAATGAATTGCCTTTCTAAGTTAGCTGCTTTCTGTGTCTCAGAGTGGCAGGAGACGTGTCTGAACCTGCAGTCGGTGCAGCGCAGAAAGAACCTGATCTACTCTCTGCCGACCAGCGGAGGGAAAACGCTGGTGGCCGAGATCCTGATCCTCCGAGAGCTGCTGTGCAGGAGGAAGGACGCTCTGTTCATCCTGCCCTACATCTCTCTGGTGCAGGAGAAGGTGGGAGGAGAGGACAGGAAAAATATATAAAGTGGAGTCATGTTACCGTGTAGTAGAGATCATAGTATTTGTAGCAAATAGAAGAGGACCAGGATTAGAGGCCTGCGGGACACCTTTCCTCTAAAACCCTCTCTAACCTCCTCCCTGTCTCCCCTGAAGGTGCGAGGGTTGGCGAGCTTCGGCGTGGAGCTGGACTTCCTGGTGGAGGAATACGCCGGCAGTAAAGGGCGATTTCCTCCGGTAAAGAGGAAACACAGGAGGTCTCTGTACGTCGCTACGATAGAGAAAGCCCACAGCCTCGTCAACTCGCTGATTGAGAACCAGAGGATCGATGACCTCGGGCTGGTGGTGGTGGACGAGGTGACTGCAGTTTATTTTACGGGATTTTCAGGGCGGGATGGAGGCTAGATGTGGACTCTCTGAAATAACATCAACGTTTCTTTCATCAAGAATTTAATCTTTCATCTCTAGAATTTTCTCAGATATTATCCACGTTTTTTTGTAGTAAATGTGTCGGTTTATTTTCGTTAAATTAAGACTTTAATCTGGGGATAAATTAACTCAATTTTATCCCCAGATTTAAGAGTCAGTCTCTGAGTGTTTCCCCTTAAACTTCCCAGTATAATCCCGGCTATATTCTCCCAAAGTTTATTCTTAATTAATTTACAACTTTTATTTTGGAATTGTTGAGTTTTTTCTCTAAATGCACCCCGCACCCCCCTCCCCATTTTTACATTCAGTAAAATAATCCTTTTTGTGTTGCAGCTTCACATGTTGGGCGACGGCAGCAGAGGAGCGATCATTGAGATGACTCTCGCTAAAGTTCTCTACACGGCCAGTAAGAGACGCTTCCTCACTTTATTCTCGCTTATTGAACCCTTAAGAAGCTTTTCAATTAATCATTTAATGTGTTCATTACCCAGAGTCCACTCAGATTATCGGGATGAGCGCCACGCTGGGAAACATCAGAGACCTGCAGACGTTTCTAAGAGCGGAAAACTACACCAATGACTTCCGGCCTGTGAGTTAATTACTGTTGAATATTCTAAATATAATATCAACACGTGTTTAAAGAACCTGATCTGTGGTGTGTTCAGGTGCAGCTGAAGGAGTATGTTAAACTGCAGGGCACCATCTATGAAGTGGACCCAAAGGAGGAGGACTGCTTTAGATTCTCTCGTCTCCTCAACTTCAAGGTCAGGACAATATTCACTTACTGTGTAATTTATTATGTTTATGAATTTAATTATTGCTATTCGATGTATTAATATGTATAACTTTTAATGATTATGTTATACAGCTTATTATTATTATATTAAGTTACATATTACTATTTAAATGTTTGGGTTATTGTAGTTTATTATTTAGACTTTTTATATTTTCACATTTGGATATGAAAGCGCGTTGTAGTTTTTCTGTCAGCTTCAGATTTTCTACACTCTGTTGACGAATGTTTTGGTGCTTTTACTTTGAAAATCCGTCAGTACTCCAGCTCCATGCAGAAGCTGGACCCGGACCACATCATCGCCATGGTGACCGAAGTGATCCCAACACACTCCTGTCTGGTGTTCTGCCCGACCAAGAAGAACTGTGAGAACGTGGGGGGGATGATCTGCAGATACCTCAGAGAGTGAGTGAGACGGTTTATTCAAAATGACATTAGAATAAAACACATTTATAAAAACGCCAATGCAAATAAAAGTACAATTAAATAAGATCTCAATATTTTATAAATGGAACAGAATACACACATTATCAACAAGATGTAATGAAGACATGGATCCAAAGATCAGAGTAAAAACATTACAAAATGAATGAGGATGAAGATATTTACACAGTCAGAGTTAAACGCTTAAAGTACAATAATATATATATTTAGATAAAAGCAAGAAGCAAAACAGAGAAAGATATTTAAATTAAGGCAAAGAAAATGTGCAAAAAGTATTTTTATAAACGTAAGAAGTCAGAGTAAAAATATGCCGCAACAACATTAAGAAAAGAAATGTAGGAAACAAATCTGTTCTCAGGGACTTCCATTAGCAGGAGAAGCTGCTCCTCCCCTCTGATTGGTTGTTCCTCCTCTCTGATTGGCTGTTCCTCCTCTCTGATTGGTTGTTCCTCCACTCTGATTGGCTGTTCCTCCTCTCTGATTGGTTGTTCCTCTTCTCTGATTGGCTGTTCCTCCTCTCTGATTGGTTGTTCCTCCACTCTGATTGGTTGTTCCTCCACTCTGATTGGTTGTTCCTCCTCTCTGATTGGCTGTTCCTCCTCTCTGATTGGCTGTAGCTCTTCTCTGATTGGCTGTTCCTCCACTCTGATTGGTTGTTCCTCCTCTCTGATTGGCTGTAGCTCTTCTCTGATTGGTTGTTCCTCCACTCTGATTGGTTGTTCCTCCTCTCTGATTGGCTGTAGCTCTTCTCTGATTGGCTGTTCCTCCACTCTGATTGGTTGTTCCTCCTCTCTGATTGGCTGTAGCTCTTCTCTGATTGGTTGTTCCTCCACTCTGATTGGTTGTTCCTCCTCTCTGATTGGCTGTAGCTCTTCTCTGATTGGCTGTTCCTCCTCTGATTGGCTGTTGCTCTTCTCTGATTTGCTGTTGCTCTTCTCTGATTGGCTGTTGCTCTTCTCTGATTGGCTGTTGCTCCTCTCTGATTGGCTGTTGCTCCTCTCTGATTGGCTGTTGCTCCTCTCTGATTGGTTGTTCCTCCTCTCTGATTGGCTGTTGCTCTTCTCTGATTGGTTGTTGCTCCTCTCTGATTGGTTGTTGCTCTTCTCTGATTGGCTGTTGCTCCTCTCTGATTGGTTGTTCCTCCTCTCTGATTGGTTGTTCCTCCTCTCTGATTGGTTGTTCCTCCTCTCTGATTGGTTGTTCCTCCTCTCTGATTGGTTGTTGCTCTTCTCTGATTGGCTGTTCCTCCCCTCTGATTGGTTGTTTCTCCTCCTCTCAGGGACTTCCTGCGCCTCCACGAGCCGGAGAAGGTTCTGCTCCTCCGTCAGCTGCGGGAGAGTGGGGGGGGCTCGGTGTGTCCAGTGCTGAGGCGCACGGTCCCTTACGGTGTGGCCTATCACCACAGCGGTCTGACGGGGGAGGAGAGGAGGCTGCTGGAGGAGGCGTACTCCTGCGGCACGCTCTGCCTCCTCACCTGCACCTCCACCCTGGCTGCAGGAGTCAACCTGCCCGCCCGCAGGTCAGCAGCAGCAAGTCATTTTACGCAGTCATGTCCTTCCTCTCATGATATGAAGATGCATATTCAAATTTGTCATGCCCCCCCACCAGAGTGATCCTGCGCTCCCCCTACGTGGCGGCAGACTTCCTGAAGAGGAGTCAGTACAAACAGATGGTGGGCCGGGCAGGGCGGGCTGGCATCGACAGCGAGGGAGAGAGCATCCTGATCCTGCAGGACAAGGACCGGCTCACGGTAACTGGGAAGCTTTAGCACATGTTCAAACTACGACTCCCAGGGTGCATTGCAGCAGCATCACCCAATCACAGCGCTCCACTGGAGGCAGGAGGAAGATCGCACTGACAGGGACATCTGAAGAATAAGTTCTTTTAATTTGAGGATGCTTTGTTCTCAGGCTAAAACTCTGGTGTGCGCCCCGATGGAGAGCTGCTTCAGTAACCTGATGCTGGACGAAGGGAAAGGCCTGCGGACCCTCATCCTGTCGCTCATCGGACTCAATGTAATGTTTCTTTCCCCCTCAAACCCCTAAACGGTCCAGACTTTGTATTAATATCTGTGTGTGCTGCAGATCACCTCGTCCGTGCAGCAGCTGCAGGACTTCCTGCGCTGCACGCTGCTGTTCGTGCAGCAGAAGCAGCTGTGTGTGCAGACCGGCCTGGAGGAGGCGCTGCAGCACAGCCTGCACTTCCTGCAGGAAAAGGAGCTGATCACAGCCGAGGGAGAGACTCTGAGCGTCACCCGGCTGGGGAAGGCCACGTATAAAGGTACGATTACTGACAGCTCGTCCTTCTAAGATAAAGAACTCTCACAGGAGGTTGGACAGTTTGTCCTCATATTTCCCCCAGAGGTTCCTGCTCCCCTGACCTCTGTGGTCCTGTGGCAGGTCTGTCCTGTCTCTCCTCAGGCTCGGTGGACCTCCTTTCCTGCAGCGTTCTGTGTGCTGTGTCTGTCAGTGTGTATTATCTGTGTGTGTGTGAAGCTGTGTCCTGTCTCTCCTCAGGCTCGGTGGACCTGCTCTACAGCAGCGTGCTGTACAGAGATCTCTCTAAAGGTCTGGAGGGTCTGCTGCTCAACAGCTTCCTGCACCTGCTGTACCTGGTCACTCCCTACGACATGGTCCATCAGTGCAAGCCCGGCTGGATGCTGTACTACACACAGGTACACACACACACACACACACACACAGCCTCACGTTATGTCTCATCAGTGTGTGTAGCTCAGGTGTGTTGTGTTGCGGCTGCAGTTCACGCTGCTCTCTGCAGCCGAGCAGAGGATGTCTGCGTCCGTCGGCGTGCCGGAGAGCTTCGTCGCCAGGAAAGCTGCGGGACAGACGGTCAGGAAGGTGAGGAGCTGCACACCTTTATAAATCAGGCTGTGACCCCCACCTGGAGACTGACTGCCTTTTAGCTCCAAGCAGCCCCCTCTGGAGGGGACAGGGAACAGCCTTTGCAGACCCTTTAGATGCACCTATAGAACTACAGGAGAGGGAACACCACAGAGCTGTTGTTTACAGAACAGGAACATCTGATCCTCTCAGAATCCAGTTCGAACTTCATCTGAAAGTCCACAATAAGTCTGACCGTTTCTAAAGTCGACATTTAAAAACAAATCAGAATTTGGAGAAACAGATGAGGACCACCTGAAGCAGGTCCTCTGTCCCAGAACAGCAGTGTGTGTGTTTCAGAGTGTGTGTGTTTCAGAGTGTGTGTGTTTCAGAGTGTGTGTGTGTTTCAGAGTGTGTGTTTCAGAGTGTGTGTGTGTTTCAGAGTGTGGGTTTCAGAGTGTGTGTGTTTCAGAGTGTGTGTTTCAGAGTGTGTGTGTTTCAGAGTGTGTGTTTCAGAGTGTGTGTGTTTCAGAGTGTGTGTTTCAGAGTGTGTGTGTTTCAGAGTGTGTGTTTCAGAGTGTGTGTGTTTCAGAGTGTGGGTTTCAGAGTGTGTGTGTTTCAGAGTGTGTGTTTCAGAGTGTGTGTGTGTTTCAGAGTGTGTTGTGTTTCAGAGTGTGTGTTTCAGAGTGTGTGTGTGTGTGTGTTTCAGAGTGTGTGTGTGTGTGTGTTTCAGAGTGTGTGTGTGTTTCCGAGTGTGTGTGTGTTTCAGGGTGTGTGTTTCAGAGTGTGTGTTTCAGAGTGTGTGTTGTGTTTCAGAGTGTGTGTTTCAGAGTGTGTGTGTTCCAGAGTGTGTTGTGTTTCAGAGTGTGTGTTGTGTTTCAGAGTGTGTGTTTCAGAGTGTGTGTGTTTCAGAGTGTGTGTGTTCAGAGTGTGTGTGTGTTTCAGAGTGTGTGTGTTTCAGAGTGTGTTGTGTGTGTTTCAGAGTGTGTTGTGTGTGTTTCAGAGTGTGTGTGTTTCAGAGTGTGTGTGTTTCAGTGTGTGTTGTGTTTCAGAGTGTGTGTGTTGTGTGTGTTTCAGAGTGTGTTGTGTTTCAGAGTGTGTGTGTTTCAGAGTGTGTGTGTTTCAGAGTGTGTTGTGTTTCAGAGTGTGTGTGTTTCAGAGTGTGTGTGTTTCAGAGTGTGTTGTGTTTCAGAGTGTGTGTGTTTCAGAGTGTGTGTGTTTCAGAGTGTGTTGTGTTTCAGAGTGTGTTGTGTTTCAGAGTGTGTGTGTTTCAGAGTGTGTGTGTTTCAGAGTGTGTGTGTTTCAGAGTGTGTTGTGTTTCAGAGTGTGTTGTGTTTCAGAGTGTGTGTGTTTCAGAGTGTGTGTGTTTCAGAGTGTGTGTGTTTCAGAGTGTGTGTGTTTCAGAGTGTGTGTGTTTCAGAGTGTGTGTGTTTCAGAGTGTGTGTGTTTCAGAGTGTGTGTTTCAGAGTGTGTTGTGTTTCAGAGTGCTAACATGGAGGTGGTGTCCCGGATGTACCTGGCTCTGGTTCTGTTCTCCCTCCTGAAAGATCTGAACCTGTGGGTCGTGTCGGATCGTTTCCAGCTGAGCCGAGGATTCATCCAGAGTTTACTGAGCTCCTCCTGCTCCTTCTGCTCCTGCGTGCTGCACTTCACTGAGGTCAGGGACTCCTCCTCCTCATCTGTTGTGTAACCTGCAGTTTTTAGACTTTTCAATCAGAATTCAAACTTTGTTTTTCATGACTTTTCTCAGACGTGAAGCTGATAACTGTTTCGTGTTGTGTTCAGGAGCTGGAGGAGTTCTGGCCGTTCAGAGCTCTGCTCACGGAGCTGACCCGCAGGCTGAGTTACTGCGTGACCTCTGAACTCATCCCTCTGATGGAGGTGGCCGGAGTCATGGAGGTCAGTGTGGAGCCGCCCTCACAACATCATGCTGTTGTTTGTGTTTGAAGGAGAGAGAGCTGCTTCTTCCTCCCACACGGTATATTCGGGCAGCCTCCATTAGATTCACTTTATCCTGATAAGACAATGGGAAGCAGAACGTGTTCATCTTTTAGAGGCTCTTCTGCAGATGGAACGCTCCACATCCTGCAGAAGTTTGCACTGTTTCCTGTGTTTTTATGTCCAGGCCCGAGCGAAGCAGCTGTATAACGCCGGCTACAAAACGCTGACTCACCTGGCCAACGCTGACGCAGCAGTCCTCTCCAACACCATAGAAAACCTGCACCGGAAACAGGCCAATCAGATCGTGGCGTCCGCTAAGGTGAGGGTTTGAGAGAAGTGTTGACATTACTGTTTTCAAAATGCTGTAGCCGAATTCTTCAGATTCAGTTGAAATCCTGATATCCTATGAAACTGGAAGATCAGACGAATCCAGAGAGACCCAGACTGTGTCCACAGCTGGGCAGCCATTTGGCCCAAAATGGTAAAGTCTGAGTAAAGGATGAATGATGTGCTTCAGATGCTGCTGAGTGAGAAGGCGGCCGCTCTGCAGGAGGAGGTGGACGACCTGCTGACACTGCCCAAAGACCTTCCCTCTGCAGACGCTCTGAGATCACTCTGATTTATTCTGTTTGTGTATTATTGTTTTCATGTGTTAGGAATACACATCTGCTTAAAATCATGTGCAAAAGGACAACTGTAGAGACTGTACAGAGAGTATTTAACTACCAATAAAAGCGGCTGGACCTTTCTGTCGGATTACCTGTGTTTATTTAAATCTGTCAGAGCAATTCAACCGTGAATCTTCATCAGGAAAATAACGTTATTTATTTAACCTTTGCTTAGAGAATTATAAAGAAAATAAATCTGATGTGTTCAATCTCTAAAATGACTTCTGATTATCTGAGCATTTTTCTCAGATTACTGTCTGCTCTTCACAATTTTGACTTCATTTTTTTTATACTTGATTCTGATATTTTTAACACATCAGATTTTTTTTCCTCACAAATGTAATGTTTTCAGATTCAGAAATACTTCTTTTTTTTTATCCCAAACTGGGAAAATGCTTTGTTGCTGCAGCCAAATAAAAACGAAGCAAAACAAATAAGAAATCATTAAAGCTCAAAATAAAAATGAGTAAGAATTAGAAATATACAAATGTAAAATAAGGCAACGAATGGAATATTAAATCAGTGTAATGTAAATCATAGTGTGATTAACACTACTATACTTCTGAAATAATCAGAAATCGGATTTCTCCAATTTACTGTATTTATCTTGATTCTGATTTCCGGCAGTTGTGATTTCTGGTATGACTTAGAAGGAGAACCACTTCCAGAAACAGCTGAATTAGTTAGTCTGTGACTTTTTCTCCTATATTCAATTCTTTGTCGCGTAATAATGACTGTCTAGTTTGGAATCAATACTTCCGATTGAACTTTGATGGCTTTTTATCTCAGTATTCTCCATGGAGATATTTCTTTACTGGAAATAGGCTTCTATAGTGACGTCACCGTCGGCAGGGCGGGACCACGTGTTTCGGCCAATCAGGGCCCGATGGAGCCCGGCGGTTTGGTCAGTAAAGAGAGCAAGTCAGTTTGTCACTGAGCAGCATGGAGTCAGGCCGGCTGCTGGTTCTGGTGCTGCTCTGGTACCAGTCCTCCACAGCCCTCCTCCTCCCGCAGAACCACACCCGGTTCTCCCCACTCCTCCTCCCGCAGAACCAGACCCGGTTCTCCCCCCCGGTTCTTCCGGTTCGGCTGGATGTCTCCGAGGTGCTGCGGCGGGTGGAGCGGCGCTTCCTGTCCGTCACCATCGACGCCAGCCTGGCTTCAGAGGAGAAGTTCATGTCGCTGCTGGGGTGGGTCTTCACCTTAACACACCTAAAGATGGGTAGGGTCTGCAGGTTCATGGGCTCTAATCCGTATTTAAATCAGTTCAAAGTAACTTCTGCTCAGACTGGATTAGTTTTGAATTAAACAGGTTGAACTGGTTTCGATTTGTTCGTTTGTAATTTTCTGAGCACGACCTTCACTGACTGAAGCTGATTGAATGAGTGTTTGTGCATCCAGCTTTAGTCTCCGCGAGACATTTCTTTGATTGTATTAAAACTATTTTGTCATTTTGAAATTGTTTTTACATTTTAATTAGAGATATTAATATAAAAACAACTAAAACCCAAATGAAGTATGAGTTCAGTCCGTCTCCCTTACATTTGTCGGTTGTGTTTTATAGGTTTTCAAACTCTGAAAAAGGTTTTGCGTCATTTAATTGTTGCTTTGTTTTCAGTATGTTTTTCTGATAGCTTTTCAGATAGTTTTAGTTGCTTTGCTTCAATTTCTTCATTATTTTGCATCTTTTTTAAGTGGTTTTGTGATTGTTTTTGTGTCTCTTTGGCCTCATTTGGCTGTTTTTGATCGATTTGCACCTTTTGTGATGATTTTCTTGTCCAGTTTTAGTCTTTTTGAGCATCTCTGTGATTTATTTGCATCCATTTCAGTCATTTTTCTTCTCCTTAGTCTCACCTCTTGGTTGCTTTGCTCCCAGTAGTTCATTACCATTTCCTCACTAACAGCTCTCCAAAGATCCGGACGCTGGCTAAAGCTCTGACTCCAGCCTTCCTCCGGTTCGGGGGAACGAGACAAGACTTCATGGAGTTCACCCCGCAGAGGGTTCCCCGGGACTCTGCTTCCTCTGCAGGTAACGTGTTGCTTTTTTGTATCTGATTTTGTATATTTTCTTCATCATTTCTCCACACCTTTGACATCATTCCTGCCCTGCAGTCCTGCCCCAACCCTCAGGGCATCAGGAGGTTCCTGCACTGAGCTTTAGAGAAGTGAAATATACAAAATAAATAACTTTCATTTCCTTTCCTCTGTATATTTAGAGAAGTCCTGTGCTGACCTGCTGCTGCCCCCGTGGCTGGAGCAGCGTCTGAAGAAGGAGTGGACCCAACAGCAGCTGCTCCTGATGAAGGAAGATCTGCACAGGAAGTACCGGAGGGTCAAGTTCACCGGTACCACACTGACTATCTGTTATAAGCACTATTTTATTCCAGTACAGTATTTAGTTTAACATGTTGCATTGGTGGAGGAGTCGGGTACCTTAAATGTAGTCTCATATATCCTCTATAAGCTGCCTCAGTGGGATCTCTACCTCCCCTCAGAGGACACGGTGGACCTGCTGCACTCCTTCTCTAACTGCTCCGGGCTGGATCTGATCTTCGGGCTGAACGCTCTCCTCAGAACCCCGGAGAACATCTGGAACAGCAGCAACGCCCGGTCCCTGCTGCAGTACTGCGAGTCCAGAGGGTACCAGATGGACTGGGAGCTGGGCAACGGTACGCTGACTTACAGCTTTATGAGATAAGCATCATGTTTATCCTCATGATGCTGGGATGTGAACCAAGAATCTGATCAGTTATTGGGAGGAGATACCTCTGATGTTAGCTGTGGAGCAGAGAGTCTACACATCCTCCGTCACAAACTGAAACCCACCTTTTGGGCTTGTACCTCTGCCATTAAATACTTATTGTAAGTCGCTTTGGAAAATAGCCTCAGCAAATGTAAGGTTAGCTGTTAGCGGCTAGCTGGTAAATGTTGGCTTTTTGTAATTGTTAGCTAGTATCTGTTAGATTTGAATGGTTAACTGTTAGTTGGTATTTGATATCTGATAACTGTGAACAGATAATTGTTGGCTGTTAACTGTTAGCAGGTAGCCTCTAGATGTTAGATGTTAGCTGATAAAAGAAAACGCTTAACCGTTAGTTGTGAGCTGTGAGCTGTCAGTGTTTAACTGTTCGCAGTTAGCCATTAGCTATTAGCTTTAATCTTAGAAGTTGGCCATTAGATGTGAACTGTTAGATGTGAACTGTTATCTGTTAGATGTTAGCTGTTAGCTGTTAGCTGTTAGCTGTTAGCTGTTACAATGGGTGTTGGGCTAGAAAGACTCTCAGGATATAATGATGAGTTTAAATGTAGTTGTTTAGAAACTTTGTAATGAGGTTAATGTTAAGTTCCTCCTCCCGGTGAATTCACTTTATTGATTTTACTCTGAGCCTTTCATGTCGTCCTGGTGCTTTAACCTCAGAGTGAATTAAAGGCTTCATTTCTCCTGCTGCAGTTGTATTTATCGTGCTTCAGTTCCAGTTGTATTTATCGTGCTTCAGTTCCAGTTGTATTTATCGTGCTTCAGTTCCAGTTGTATTTATCGTGCTTCAGTTCCAGTTGTATTTATCGTGCTTCAGTTCCAGTTGTATTTATTGTGCTTCAGTTCCAGTTGTACTTATTGTGCTTCAGTTCCAGTTGTATTTATCGTGCTTCAGTTCCAGTTGTACTTATTGTGCTTCAGTTCCAGTTGTACTTATTGTGCTTCAGTTCCAGTTGTATTTATCGTGCTTCAGTTCCAGTTGTACTTATTGTGCTTCAGTTCCAGTTGTATTTATTGTGCTTCAGTTCCAGTTGTATTTATCGTGCTTCAGTTCCAGTTGTATTTATTGTGCTTCAGTTCCAGTTGTATTTATCGTGCTTCAGTTCCAGTTGTACTTATTGTGCTTCAGTTCCAGTTGTATTTATTGTGCTTCAGTTCCAGTTGTATTTATCGTGCTTCAGTTCCAGTTGTATTTATTGTGCTTCAGTTCCAGTTGTATTTATTGTGCTTCAGTTCCAGTTGTATTTATTGTGCTTCAGTTCCAGTTGTATTTATTGTGCTTCAGTTCCAGTTGTATTTATTGTGCTTCAGTTCCAGTTGTACTTATTGTGCTTCAGTTCCAGTTGTATTTATCGTGCTTCAGTTCCAGTTGTATTTATTGTGCTTCAGTTCCAGTTGTATTTATTGTGCTTCAGTTCCAGTTGTATTTATTGTGCTTCAGTTCCAGTTGTATTTATTGTGCTTCAGTTCCAGTTGTATTTATTGTGCTTCAGTTCCAGTTGTACTTATTGTGCTTCAGTTCCAGTTGTATTTATTGTGCTTCAGTTCCAGTTGTATTTATTGTGCTTCAGTTCCAGTTGTATTTATTGTGCTTCAGTTCCAGTTGTATTTATTGTGCTTCAGTTCCAGTTGTATTTATCGTGCTTCAGTTCCAGTTGTATTTATTGTGCTTCAGTTCCAGTTGTATTTATTGTGCTTCAGTTCCAGTTGTACTTATTGTGCTTCAGTTCCAGTTGTATTTATTGTGCTTCAGTTCCAGTTGTATTTATTGTGCTTCAGTTCCAGTTGTATTTATTGTGCTTCAGTTCCAGTTGTATTTATTGTGCTTCAGTTCCAGTTGTATTTATTGTTTCACTTCCAGTTTTAAAGCAGAGTGAGCCTTTAATGACTCTCTTGCTCAGACAGGAAGTGACTTGTTGTGGTTTTAACTTCCTGTTTTTACTGTTTTTACTGAAAAGAACTGGTTTTTGGTTTTGTCCTCAGAGCCGAACAGCTATGAGAAGAAGGCGGGGGTGCGGGTGGACGGGAATCAGCTGGGAGAGGACTTCTCCCGTCTCAGGGAGATGATGTCACAGTCCAAACTTTATCAACATGCCGGGCTTTACGGGCCGGATGTGGGTCAGCCTCGAGACCACCGGACCGACCTCCTGCAGGGGTGAGGGGCGTTCCGTCTGCTATGCACTGTGGGGTTATTAATATTAATATAAGCTACATGTACAGACTCCTCCGTGTTCAGGAAGAGATGTGTTTAACTCCCGCAGGTTCCTGCAGACTGGAGCGGGGGCGGTGGATGCCTGCACCTGGCACCAGTGAGTTCACCTTAAGCACACACACACACACACACACACACACACACACACACACACACCCACACACACACACACACACACACACACACTTTACTGCTCAGAAAGTACCCACTGTGTACACACATCAGGGACTCCGTGTTCTTGCTCCTCCCGTGTTTCACCAAAGTGTTTCTTTATTGTTTGTTCCTTTTAGTGGAAAGCAACACCACGTTTCTGTCCCTGTAAGACTTGGATATTTGAGGCTCTAATTTGAATGTAAATGAGGGAAAGTTTTTTAATGAAACTGTTGAATCTGTGTCTTTATTGAACGTCCAAGTCCTGTACCGTTTATAGACAGTTAGATTATAAATAATGCATCAAACTGATTTCAAGCAAATAAAACTAATGGATTTTTAGTTTGATATATTCCCGTTATAAATGTTGTTCTGCTGAGTAGTAATGCTGTCTCCTGTGTGTAGTTATTATGTGAACGGCAGGGACACGTCTCTGGAGGATTTCCTGGATCCAGATATTCTGGACACTTTGACCTTAAAGACACAGGAAGTCCTCGAGGTAAAACCTGAAGCAGAGATTAACCTCCAGATGTTCCAGCGTAAAATCTGAGCTATAATGTGTGATTTCCAGATGTTTTAAATCTTAGTTTCTGTTTCAGAAAGTGAAGCTGGCGTCTCTGGAGAAGCCGGTGTGGCTCGGAGAGACGAGCTCGGCGTACGGAGGAGGAGCAGCCGGTCTGTCGGACACCTTCGTCGCTGGATTCATGTGAGTCCAATCACACCATCGAGTCACTAACGAGTGTCTCAAGTCACAAACCTGTTTAAATCAATGGGAAACCAGTCCTAATCAAGTCTAGACCGTCAGGGCCACGTCTGAATAAAGTCAGCTCATTAAATCACGAGTCAAGACAAGAGCATCAAGTCATGAAAGTCCTTGAGTCCAAATCTAGTCACTAAGTAGAGATTAATACTAAATAGAGTCAAAATCGAGTAGAAATCAGGGAAGAACAAATTCGATTCACACAAATCAAGTCCAGATCCTCCAGGTGTCAACAAGTTGATCTCAGTCCAAAACCAGATCTGTATTTCCAAACATCAGCCCCAAATGTCTCTGATCTTTGATCGTGATGAGAGCAGAGAGCTGGGTAAGGAGCTGCTGCTGATTGGATGCTCGTGGTGAGCAGGGGGTCGTGACCTCTCAGGAACTCTTTATTAAATCTACACTTTATTAGGTTTACTAATAACCCAGCAGCCCCAGCCTCGTGACAAAGAGCTGCACACTGACAACGAGGAGTGTGTTCACAGTAACAGATCCTACACGCACACCAGAACCATTTATACACCAGTTACTCCTCCTGTGTTCCTTAAATTCTTGAAGAGTTTAGGTTCTTTTCTCTTAATAAGGAGCCGCTCTTTCAGTCTCTTATTGTGAAGGAGCCGCTCTTTCAGTCTCTTATTGTGAAGGAGCCGCTCTTTCAGGCTCTTATTGTGAAGGAGCCGCTCTTTCAGTCTCTTATTGTGAAGGAGCCGCTCTTTCAGTCTCTTATTGTGAAGGAGCCGCTCTTTCAGGCTCTTATTGTGAAGGAGCCGCTCTTTCAGGCTCTTCTCTTATTGTGAAGGAGCCGCTCTTTCAGGCTCTTATTGTGAAGGAGCTGTTGTTTCAGTCTCTTATTGTGAAGGAGCCGCTCTTTCAGTCTCTTATTGTGAAGGAGCCGCTCTTTCAGGCTCTTATTGTGAAGGAGCCGCTCTTTCAGGCTCTTCTCTTATTGTGAAGGAGCCGCTCTTTCAGTCTCTTATTGTGAAGGAGCCGCTCTTCTCTTTCAGTCTCTTATTGTGAAGGAGCTGTTGTTTCAGTCTCTTTTTGTGAAGGAGCCGTTTTTTAGGCTCTTATTGTGAAGGAGCCGCTCTTTCAGTCTCTTCTCTTATTGTGAAGGAGCCGCTCTTTCAGTCTCTTATTGTGAAGGAGCTGTTGTTTCAGTCTCTTATTGTGAAGGAGCCGCTCTTTCAGTCTCTTATTGTGAAGGAGCTGTTGTTTCAGTCTCTTATTGTGAAGGAGCTGTTGTTTCATATCATTTTGGTGAATATATATTTATTATACGGTTCAGTTTTGGGGATTTTTGACTGAGAGAGAAACTGCATTTTCTTAGGAACCACAGGGGAAGAAATAAATATATAAATGCTGATTTTCAGGTTGAGTATTGCCTCTGAGTCCAGTCTTTTGTGTGTGCAGGTGGCTGGATAAGCTGGGTCTGGGGGCCCGGCTGGGTCTGGATCTGCTGATGCGGCAGGTGTTCATCGGCTCTGGGAGCTACCACCTGATCGACCAGAACCTGGACCCTCTTCCTGTGAGTCAGTGTTTCATCATTGATAAATCTCTGTCCCACAGGGAGGAAACCACAGATTGTGTCTGTCAATGAAAGAGATGTCTCTGTCTCTCAGGATTACTGGCTGTCCGTTCTCTACAAGCGACTTGTCGGTCCGGAGGTTCTGAACGTTGAGTTCTCCGGCCTCGCTCGCAGTAAGAGAGTGAGGCTGTACCTGCACTGTGCCGACAGAGACAGGTCATTATTACATTTTCATAAAGTGTTTATTCACCCTGCTGTCCCTTCTGTATCCCTGAGTGTTTCCTGCTGTATCCCTGAGTGTTTCCTGCTGTATCACTGAGTGTTTCCTGCTGTATCTCTGAGTGTGTTTCCTGCTGTATCCCTGAGTGTTTCCTGCTGTATCTCTGAGTGTTTCCTGCTGTATCTCTGAGTGTTTCCTTCTGTATCCCTGAGTGTTTCCTGCTGTATCCCTGAGTGTTTCCTGCTGTATCTCTGAGTGTTTCCTGCTGTATCTCTGAGTGTTTCCTGCTGTATCCCTGAGTGTTTCCTGCTGTATCCCTGAGTGTTTCCTGCTGTATCTCTGAGTGTTTCCTGCTGTATCTCTGAGTGTTTCCTGCTGTATATCTGAGTGTGTCCTGCTGTATCCCTGAGTGTTTCCTGCTGTATATCTGAGTGTTTCCTGCTGTATCCCTGAGTGTTTCCTGCTGTATCCCTGAGTGTTTCCTGCTGTATCTCTGAGTGTTTCCTGCTGTATCCCTGAGTGTTTCCTGCTGTATCCCTGAGTGTTTCCTGCTGTATCTCTGAGTGTGTTTCCTGCTGTATCTCTGAGTGTTTCCTGCTGTATCCTGAGTGTTTCCTGCTGTATCCCTGAGTGTTTCCTGCTGTATCTCTGAGTGTTTCCTGCTGTATCTCTGAGTGTTTCCTGCTGTATCCCTGAGTGTTTCCTGCTGTATCCCTGAGTGTTTCCTGCTGTATCTCTGAGTGTGTCCTGCTGTATCCCTGAGTGTGTCCTGCTGTATCTCTGAGTGTGTCCTGCTGTATCCCTGAGTGTTTCCTGCTGTATCCCTGAGTGTTTCCTGCTGTATCCCTGAGTGTTTCCTGCTGTATCTCTGAGTGTGTTTCCTGCTGTATCCCTGAGTGTTTCCTGCTGTATCCCTGAGTGTTTCCTGCTGTATCTCTGAGTGTTTCCTGTTGTATCTCTGAGTGTTTCCTGCTGTATCTCTGAGTGTTTCCTGCTGTATCCCTGAGTGTTTCCTGCTGTATCCCTGAGTGTTTCCTGCTGTATCTCTGAGTGTGTCCTGCTGTATCCCTGAGTGTTTCCTGCTGTATCCCTGAGTGTTTCCTGCTGTATCTCTGAGTGTGTTTCCTGCTGTATCCCTGAGTGTTTCCTGCTGTATCCCTGAGTGTTTCCTGCTGTATCTCAGAGTGTTTCCTGCTGTATCTCAGAGTGTTTCCTGCTGTATCCCTGAGTGTTTCCTGCTGTATCCCTGAGTGTTTCCTGCTGTATCCCTGAGTGTTTCCTGCTGTATCCCTGAGTGTTTCCTGCTGTATCTCTGAGTGTTTCCTGCTGTATCCCTGAGTGTTTCCTGCTGTATCCCTGAGTGTTTCCTGCTGTATCCCTGAGTGTTTCCTGCTGTATCTCTGAGTGTTTCCTGCTGTATCTCTGAGTGTGTTTCCTGCTGTATCCCTGAGTGTTTCCTGCTGTATCTCTGAGTGTGTTTCCTGCTGTATCTCTGAGTGTTTCCTGCTGTATCCCTGAGTGTTTCCTGTTGTATCTCTGAGTGTTTCCTGCTGTATCTCTGAGTGTTTCCTGCTGTATCTCTGAGTGTTTCCTGCTGTATCTCTGAGTGTTTCCTGCTGTATCTCTGAGTGTTTCCTGCTGTATCCCTGAGTGTTTCCTGCTGTATCTCTGAGTGTTTCCTGCTGTATCCCTGAGTGTTTCCTGCTGTATCTCTGAGTGTGTCCTGCTGTATCCCTGAGTGTTTCCTGCTGTATCCCTGAGTGTTTCCTGCTGTATCTCTGAGTGTGTTCCTGCTGTATCCCTGAGTGTTTCCTGCTGTATCCCTGAGTGTTTCCTGCTGTATCCCTGAGTGTTTCCTGCTGTATCTCTGAGTGTTTCCTGCTGTATCCCTGAGTGTTTCCTGCTGTATCCCTGAGTGTTTCCTGCTGTATCCCTGAGTGTTTCCTGCTGTATCTCTGAGTGTTTCCTGCTGTATCCCTGAGTGTGTTCCTGCTGTATCCCTGAGTGTGTCCTGCTGTATCTCTGAGTGTGTTCCTGCTGTATCTCTGAGTGTTTCCTGCTGTATCTCTGAGTGTTTCCTGCTGTATCCCTGAGTGTTTCCTGCTGTATCCCTGAGTGTTTCCTGCTGTATCCCTGAGTGTTTCCTGCTGTATCTCAGAGTGTTTCCTGCTGTATCTCTGAGTGTTTCCTGCTGTATCTCTGAGTGTTTCCTGCTGTATCTCTGAGTGTTTCCTGCTGTATCCCTGAGTGTTTCCTGCTGTATCTCTGAGTGTTTCCTGCTGTATCCCTGAGTGTTTCCTGCTGTATCCCTGAGTGTTTCCTGCTGTATCTCTGAGTGTTTCCTGCTGTATCTCTGAGTGTTTCCTGCTGTATCTCTGAGTGTTTCCTGCTGTATCCCTGAGTGTTTCCTGCTGTATCCCTGAGTGTTTCCTGCTGTATCTCTGAGTGTTTCCTGCTGTATCCCTGAGTGTTTCCTGCTGTATCCCTGAGTGTTTCCTGCTGTATCCCTGAGTGTTTCCTGCTGTATCCCTGAGTGTTTCCTGCTGTATCCCTGAGTGTTTCCTGCTGTATCTCTGAGTGTTTCCTGCTGTATCCCTGAGTGTTTCCTGCTGTATCTCTGAGTGTTTCCTGCTGTATCCCTGAGTGTTTCCTGCTGTATCTCTGAGTGTTTCCTGCTGTATCCCTGAGTGTTTCCTGCTGTATCCCTGAGTGTTTCCTGCTGTATCCCTGAGTGTTTCCTGCTGTATCTCTGAGTGTTTCCTGCTGTATCCCTGAGTGTTTCCTGCTGTATCCCTGAGTGTTTCCTGCTGTATCCCTGAGTGTTTCCTGCTGTATCCCTGAGTGTTTCCTGCTGTATATCTGAGTGTGTCCTGCTGTATCCCTGAGTGTTTCCTGCTGTATCTCTGAGTGTTTCCTGCTGTATCTCTGAGTGTGTCCTGCTGTAACCCTGATTGTTTCCTTGCAGATTCAGCCGTGGAGCCGTGATTCTGATCTCTCTGAACCTCGGTTGCCAGGCTCTCAGCATCTCCTCCCCCCTCCTCTCCACCGGATTAGTGGAGGCATTTGTTCTGGAGTCAGGGGAGGAGGGGCTGTACTCCAGGTGCTCCTCCATGTTACATTACAATGCCACACCCCCCCCCCCCCCCCCCCCCACACACACACACTCACACAGACACTAACACTCATATTCTGTCCTCAAGTCACGGGAGAAGTCAATATTCAACAATAACAATCTTACTCTTATTGTGAAGGAGCTCTTCCTTCAGTCTCTTATTGTGAAGGAGCTCTTCTTGTAGTCTCTTATTGTGAAGGAGCTCTTCTTGTAGTCTCTTATTGTGAAGGAGCTCTTCTTGTAGTCTCTTATTGTGAAGGAGCTCTTCTTGTAGTCTCTTATTGTGAAGGAGCTCTTCTTGTAGTCTCTTATTGTGAAGGAGCTCTTCTGGTAGTCTCTTATTGTGAAGGAGCTCTTCTTGTAGTCTCTTATTGTGAAGGAGCTCTTCTTGTAGTCTCTTATTGTGAAGGAGCTCTTCCTTCAGTCTCTTAT
This sequence comes from Eleginops maclovinus, assembly GCF_036324505.1. Classification (NCBI taxonomy): domain Eukaryota; kingdom Metazoa; phylum Chordata; class Actinopteri; order Perciformes; family Eleginopidae; genus Eleginops; species Eleginops maclovinus. Next base: position 492,274 of record NC_086356.1, read on the forward strand.
TGTGAAGGAGCTCTTCTTGTAGTCTCTTATTGTGAAGGAGCTCTTCTTGTAGTCTCTTATTGTGAAGGAGCTCTTCTTGTAGTCTCTTATTGTGAAGGAGCTCTTCTTGTAGTCTCTTATTGTGAAGGAGCTCTTCTGGTAGTCTCTTATTGTGTACTTTTGTGTGTTACTCCCCCCCTCCTGCAGGTCAGTGAAGCTGAACGGACAGCTGCTCCAGATGCCTGATGATAAAACTCTTCCTGATCTCAGAGGAACTCGTCTCCCTCTGGTGGAGCGTCTGCAGCTTCCTGCTTTCTCACTCAGCTTCTTCGTCCTGACGGAGGCTCGTGCCCCCGCCTGCTGGTGAAAACAGAAACTCAGAAACTTTAAAAACTCTGATGCTGCAGGTTCCACAGGTACGACACTGACCGTGCTCTCACTGGGACACTGACCGCTGGTCTCACTGGGACACTGACCGCTGGTCTCACTGGGACACTGACCGTGCTCTCACTGGGACACTGACCGCTGCTCTCACTGGGACACTGACCGCTGGTCTCACTGGGACACTGACCGTGCTCTCACTGGGACACTGACCGCTGCTCTCACTGGGACACTGACCGCTGGTCTCACTGGGACACTGACCGTGCTCTCACTGGGACACTGACCGCTGCTCTCACTGGGACACTGACCGCTGGTCTCACTGGGACACTGACCGCTGGTCTCACTGGGACACTGACCGTGCTCTCACTGGGACACTGACCGCTGGTCTCACTGGGACACTGACCGCTGGTCTCACTGGGACACTGACCGCTGGTCTCACTGGGACACTGACCGCTGGTCTCACTGGGACACTGACCGCTGGTCTCACTGGGACACTGACCGCTGGTCTCACTGGGACACTGACCGTGCTCTCACTGGGACACTGACCGCTGGTCTCACTGGGACAGGTCACTACATTTATTTCTAAAAGACATTATCATACGGGAGATGCTGGAGTGTATTTTTTATAAGATATATGATGTGCTCCTAAAGGGTCGTATTACATTACACTGCTGGAATCTTAAAATCACTGTAACTTATTAATTCACGTCTTTTTGTTTTACCTAAATAAAGTTATCAGTAAAATCTATAAAAGATGTCAAACCATCCTTTTCAGACGGCTGCAGGTAGACCGGAACAATACTGGAAGATCTGTTTTTATTTACCATGAAACCAACTTGGGATGCTCTTTACTTTTGAAACCCTTTATTTTAATTCATGTTTACTTATTTGTTTTTTATGTTGTTGCATGTAAACAAATGCATTGATGAGAAACGGGACTAATACTGCAGTAAATGTACTTTTACCATTCTGTGAAAGTATTACACAAGTAAAAGTCCTGCATTTAAAACCCATAATTCTGACTTTTTGGAAAATCTAAATATCGGAATTTTTCCAAAATCCTGAATTGATTTTGAATTTGAACTTTTTTCTCAAAATTCAGATTTTTTTCTGAAAATCAAAAAATCCTGACTTAATCTGAAAACTGAGATCTCTGAAAAAATACCATGAATAGAAAATATGAAACAAATGTTCTGCCTTCTGTTGTGTGCAAGAGTTTTTTCCAGGCTTAGTCTGAGGGGAGACTGTGAAGACCCCTGATCTCCAGATTAATATATTAATGTTTGGGTTCTATCAAATGTGAGAACATATTTATGTAAAGGTCCATCCAAGTGTCCAAGGTGATGTGTATAAAAATGTCCAGGTGTTAGTGCATGTAAATAGTCTGAGAAGGCTTAAATCCCTGTGTTCCCTCCAGAGGGATTTTGTCTCCCACTTCCAGAATTGTGAAAGATATATACCGTAACAAATATATTTCATAAAAAAAGAATACCACTTAATAAGTTAAGATTGCTTTGTTCTCTTTACAAAAAATAGGAGAATACATTATAAATGAAATGTAATGTTTTGCTTTTTAATTACCAAATAACTATTCCTGTATTTGAAGCACTTTGATCAGCGGCCACATGAGAGCGCTGTACTATTTTATTTCTTACCATTCCAAGAACATCAATTAGGTTAAAATAAGTACATTACAAAAACTTCAAAATAAATCTGCAAAAACAAAAGTGTGGAATGAGAGAGAGGTACGTGTCTTAACAGGGATACAAATGAGAATGAATGAAAAAGTATGAATTCGTAGAGAAATGTACATCTGTTAGTAAAAACACTTGAGTGCGCTTCCTCTACACTGAGTGAGTGAGCACGGCTCAGCTGACCGTGAACACACCGCATTATGATCTCATTAAAACTACACTACCCAGAACCCCCCGTGGCGAACCGGTGTTGTAGGAAATCCGCTCTCGGTGGATTATTGTAATCCTTCCGAGGGACGACACCTCGGATCAGAGCAGCCGGAGCTCCGACACACAGTGGCCTGTCAGCAGCACCTCTGCCCAAAAACAAGTCACCAAATCGGGATATGATCTGACGCACTGCTCGCTGCCCCTGAATGCATCACCTGGTGCTCGGGCCATTTCCTGGATCAGTGAGTCCGCCTGACGAACACTGACAGCGGCTTGTCTTTGCACCACGAAGCACTGCGGAGAAAATAGCTTTAATTTGTTAGTTAAATATCCCCCCCCCCCCTTTCCCTCCCCTGCCCCCGGTAGGTGTAGCTCGGCTGGACTCGGCTGTTCTCGGCTCGGTCTGCGGAGAGAAGCTGCTCGGCTGGGGCTGGACTCTGCTGGACTCGGCTCGTCTCGGCTTGACTCGGCTCTTCTCGGAGCTGCTGATAAGCTAGCTGAGCTTAGCTAGCTCACTCATAGCTAGGAATTCATCAAGTTTACCCAGATATTCAGCGCATTTCCCGGACCCGCAGCCCCCCACCAAAGGAGGGAGAATGTCGGCGAAAGACCAAAACAAAATGTCCACCACTGAACGACCTATCAAAGGTATGTGACTCTTATTTGTATTTATTAACGTTTTTCTCTCCCCGGTGCAGGAAGTTATCGGGGAGCTAGTTAGCGTAATGCTAGGCTAAGAGGCGGAGAGCTAGTTAGCTGACTGCTAGGCTAACAGCGTCCTGTTTTAATGTGTATGGATCATAAAGGTGTTTAACTTGTACCACCTTAGTGTTTTTGAATGAAGGAGCGCTGTTATACAGGTTAATAAATCCAACAGCAGCCAATGAGTTAGCCTGTTAGCTTAGCTGTCCGGACTGCCAGATGTCAGCTGAAAGCATCTCCAGAGATCCGCCTCATGAACACCTGAAGCCGGACTCACAGCTGCAGAAACTGACCCTCAGCTGGACGAGGGTCTACACCGAAGGGGGGCTTATTTTATTATTATTATTTTATTGTATGGTGGTTGTGGGCATGCAAATGCAACACTGCAGTGTGGGTGATTGAATGCAGTAGGTGTGTGTGAATGTGTGTGTGTTGGCCTGAATATAAGACGAACCTTCTCTTTTGCAACAGCTGCTTTAAAGAAAATGACATTTAACACTTTATTCGGCCAACAGTAGAGACTCCAATATATATGTACTTAGTTAATATTAGGATGTCAGTGACCTGATATCAAACATAGAATAGAACAATCAAAAAATACTTTGTAAAACTCTGGATCAGAAACGTAAATATGAAATGCAAAGCTACAAAAAAATATAGAAATGATCTACACTTTAACAAACTCTTGAAACAGTATAAAAGATCAATACAAATGTGGAAAATATACCTTTTTCATTTAAAAACAGAAACAACAATATGGAATGGTAAATCTACAATAACATATAGCCTACACTATTTCAAAACCCTGTAACAAAAAATAACTCAGAACTTAAAATAACTTCTCCCAAGAAGCATAACAAATACTAAAGATAAAACTAGAAATTACATAATTTACCAAATACATATCCAGGAACAGTTTAGCGATATAGCAGCCAGGTGAAAGGCTTAAGGGTGGAAGTGTATATTTATTGCACAGATAATATGTTAAATAATAACCCGGTTACAAAAACATACATATGGAGTAGAAAAGCTATATTAAATAATACTTGAACAGTTTTCTCCAAGACATTCTAAATTCATACAGAAAATAAAACTATAATAAATGAAGAGTATTCTATACTACAAAAATATATACACAGTAGAAGAAATACACAGAAACAGAATATGAAGAATATTCTACAGCAACTTAAATACAGAACAAAAATAGTCCCAAAAAATGTGAAGATACTATAAAAATATTACAAGAAGAATATACAATATTATGTGTTATAACTGAGTGTTTTATACTGTTAAAACTGCCTAGACATGTACTCCTAATATTAGTAGTGTGTACAGTACAATAACTGAAATACTGAACTTCCACTTCTACATGCAATCCTTAAATCCAGAGAAACAAATTGTACTTTTACTCCACTGCAGTTATCTGATGCGTCAGATATGTGACATAGAAACATTAGCAGTGGGAAGAAAGTGGAAATGTAATTGGGTCACATCACGATGGGTCAAAATAGAAAAACACCAGTGTGAGAAAAAGACGTGAAGGATGAAAACTGGCAGAATAAATCATCAGCCGCCTCCAACAGCCTGCAGGAGAGAGGAGCAGACGCAGTAAATACATCCACAGCTTCTTATGAGAGGAACTGCTGGATACTGATATTATAAAGTGAATATTTCATTGCCATGTATTACAATTTTCGGATGTGTTATAGACCGAGTGATTTATTTACAGATAAATATATTAGAAGAAAGAATCTTTGCAGCACTGAATTAATGTGTGTGTGTGTGTGTGTGTGTGTGTGTGTGTGTGTGTGTGTGTTTTTTAGCTTAGTTACTGATGGTAATTAAAGCAATCCAGCCATTTTGCATTTTTGCTGTGTATAATTATTCAGTCTAAAAGAGAAGGAGCTGGTTCAGTGTCTTTTCATGGGCCCCAGGACGGAGCTGGTTCAGTGTCTTTTCATGGGCCCCAGGACGGAGCTGGTTCGGTGTCTTTTCATGGGCCCCAGGACGGAGCTGGTTCAGTGTCTTTTCATGGGCCCCAGGACGGAGCTGGTTCAGTGTCTTTTCATGGGCCCCAGGACGGAGCTAGTTCAGTGTCTTTTCATGGACCCCAGGACGGAGCTGGATCAGTGTCTTGTCATGGGCCTCATGACCGAGCTGGATCAGTGTCTTGTCATGGGCCCCAGGAAGGAGGTGGTTCAGTGTCCTACAGTGGGCTCCAGGACGGAGCTTGATCAGTGTCTTGTAGTGTGAATAAAAATGTTTTGATAAGGCAGAAAAACACCATCAGCTTCTCCAAATGTGATCACATGAACTGTAGCTGAGACATATTTCTAATATTTCCCATTTAAGCTACGCAAATACCCTCACTGCTGAGGATTCACACACCTGTAGAGGTTGTGTAAACGTCTAATATTGACCTCCTGCTAATATTAAACTTTGTTTAATGTGTTTTGTTTGTCTTAGAGCAACAGAGACAAAGCAGAAGTCAGTTTAATCTTCTATTCAGTATTTGACTGGTCGAAGGTAAACAACTAGTGGTATTAAATGCTGGTTACACTGGGCTCAGTTATTATTAAAGAAAGTTTGACTCCCCTGCTGCGGGCAGGAACATGTGTGTTGTTGATCATTTGAAAACCACATCCTTCAGACGCCTCGTTTCACAACTTTATGGTGCATTCAGACAGAGAGGAGATACCGGCCTCACTAATCATCAAATAGATCTACTTCCTGTCCGATCACATCTGCTTTCTTCCGGCCGACATGAACCAGTTTACTTCCTCACTACGACACTTTTAGCTGAAAGTGTGCGGCCTGGTTTGCTTTCTCACTAAACTAGACCACTGGGCCATGAGAGAGAGTGTGTGTAAGAGTGTGTGTGTGTGTGTGTGTTTGTGTGTGTAAGAGGAAGTGTATTCTGAAATAGTTTCTCTACATGGATGTGATAGGAGGAGGGAGCAGTTACTACTTTGTTTATTACCGCTTAATTTGTCAGTGTAAATACATGCAAAGTTCCTCAGGTATTTTGAGAAGTACAGGAATACATCTGATGTTCATTTATCATGCTGACAGTATGGACTAGCCCTATATCCAAATCGCAGGCAAAATACCTTTTTTAAAGAGTCCTCTCCTGCTGATGTTCAGGTGTATATCAGTATGTAGAGTCTCTACTTTAAAGAGTCCTCTCCTGCTGATGTTCAGGTGTATATCAGTATGTAGAGTCTCTACTTTAAAGAGTCCTCTCCTGCTGATGTTCAGGTGTATATCAGTATGTAGCGTCTCTACTTTAAAGAGTCCTCTCCTGCTGATGTTCAGGTGTATATCAGTATGTAGTGTCTCTACTTTAAAGAGTCCTCTCCTGCTGATGTTCAGGTGTATATCAGTATGTAGAGTCTCTACTTTAAAGAGTCTTCTCCTGCTGATGTTCAGGTGTATATCAGTATGTAGTGTCTCTACTTTAAAGAGTCCTCTCCTGCTGATGTTCAGGTGTATATCAGTATGTAGCGTCTCTACTTTAAAGAGTTCTCTCCTGCTGATGTTCAGGTGTATATCAGTATGTAGTGTCTCTACTTTAAAGAGTCCTCTCCTGCTGATGTTCAGGTGTATATCAGTATGTAGAGTCTCTACTTTAAAGAGTCCTCTCCTGCTGATGTTCAGGTGTATATCAGTATGTAGAGTCTCTACTTTAAAGAGTCCTCTCCTGCTGATGTTCAGGTGTATATCAGTATGTAGAGTCTCTACTTTAAAGAGTCCTCTCCTGCTGATGTTCAGGTGTATATCAGTATGTAGTGTCTCTACTTTAAAGAGTCCTCTCCTGCTGATGTTCAGGTGTATATCAGTATGTAGCGTCTCTACTTTAAAGAGTCCTCTCCTGCTGATGTTCAGGTGTATATCAGTATGTAGCGTCTTTACTTTAAAGAGTCCTCTCCTGCTGATGTTCAGGTGTATATCAGTATGTAGAGTCTCTACTTTAAAGAGTCCTCTCCTGCTGATGTTCAGGTGTATATCAGTATGTAGTGTCTCTACTTTAAAGAGTCCTCTCCTGCTGATGTTCAGGTGTATATCAGTATGTAGAGTCTCTACTTTAAAGAGTCCTCTCCTGCTGATGTTCAGGTGTATATCAGTATGTAGAGTCTCTACTTTAAAGAGTCCTCTCCTGCTGATGTTCAGGTGTATATCAGTATGTAGAGTCTCTACTTTAAAGAGTCCTCTCCTGCTGATGTTCAGGTGTATATCAGTATGTAGTGTCTCTACTTTAAAGAGTCCTCTCCTGCTGATATTCAGGTGTATATCAGTATGTAGAGTCTCTACTTTAAAGAGTCCTCTCCTGCTGATGTTCAGGTGTATATCAGTATGTAGAGTCTCTACTTTAAAGAGTCCTCTCCTGCTGGTGTTCAGATTTATCCATAGTGATATCACTGTGATCCGGAGGTAAACAAAGGAATCCAATGGAGCGTTTCAGAGGTTACTTAGTCAAAAAGTAACTGAACTCATTTAAATGGTGGAGTTGTTTGAGCAGCTTTCTGTTTGCAGGTATTAATCTGTTTGGTATTTCAGGGTTGAGCTCTGTGCTGCCAAACGTCTCTTTGTCTTCAGGTCGAGTCTCGACATGCATCTTGACGGCACCATTTAAAAAAAGAAAAGCATTAAGGCTCAGAAATAACAGACTGAGCCTCTCTGTAAAATACATCAGTTTTAAAGCAGTAACTGTTCATCACCATTTCCCTCCTGTAATAAACAGTGTCCTGGTTCTGCCTGTATAAAGGTGTATCTGACTCTCTCCCTCCTGTCTTCAGCGGTGCCATATCCTCCAGGTACGCGCCTGACGGTCAAAGACCTGTATGTGGACGGCAGGCCCAGTGTGGAGGTGCTGAAAGCCCACCTGGTGAAGGAGGGCCGCCTGGAGGAGGAGACAGCTCTGAGGATCATCAACGATGGAGCCGCCATTCTGCGCCAGGAGAAGTGCATGCTGGAGGTGGAGGCCCCCATCACAGGTGAGCCTCATCTTAAAACCTCATAAAGAGTTGCATGTCATATTTCTGCAGGGGACCATGAAGGCAGCATCTCAAATAATACCTACACGTTTAGTTCAGCAGGATAATCTCCACATGTTAAACCCACTATATGATTCTGAAGTAACAAGCTAATGTTGGGCTATAAAGGAACTACAGCACGGTCACATGACTTCACGTCTCCACCGCTAAGCTAAAGGAGGCTAATGTTGGGCTATAAAGGAACTACAGCACGGTCACATGACTTCACGTCTCCACCGCTAAGCTAAAGGAGGCTAATGTTGGACTATAAAGGAACTACAGCACGGTCACATGACTTCACGCCTCCACCGCTAAGCTAAAGGAGGCTAATGTTGGGCTATAAAGGAACTACAGCACGGTCACATGACTTCACGTCACCACCGCTAAGCTAAAGGAGGCTAATGTTGGGCTATAAAGGAACTACAGCACGGTCACATGACTTCACGTCTCCACCGCTAAGCTAAAGGAGGCTAATGTTGGGCTATAAAGGAACTACAGCACGGTCACATGACTTCACGTCACCACCGCTAAGCTAAAGGAGGCTAATGTTGGGCTATAAAGGAACTACAGCACGGTCACATGACTTCACGTCTCCACCGCTAAGCTAAAGGAGGCTAATGTTGGGCTATAAAGGAACTACAGCACGGTCACATGACTTCACGTCACCACCGCTAAGCTAAAGGCGGCTAACGCTGGGCTTGGTGAGGTGCACTCATCATTTAGAAACGTGTTAGGACTCAGTGAGGATCCTTCCTCAGAGAAAAAGAATCCAGTCTCTGGATCTGTTTCTACACCCTCATGCTCTCTTTTATCTCCTTCCTCACATTTTGTTTTCATACTGACGCTCCTGTTTACCTGCAGCTGTGCAGATTAGCATGAAATTCCTCCTCCTCCTCCTCCTCCTTTTGAAAAAGGTCAACATTGTTAGAGTTTGTGAAATCCAGAAACCGTCTGATGTCTTCTTTGATGATGTTTGGAAGAGTTTGTTTCTGACCTGTGTTGTGTTGTGTTGTGTCCTCAGTGTGTGGAGACGTCCACGGGCAGTTCTTTGATCTGATGAAGCTGTTTGAGGTGGGGGGGTCACCCAGCAGCACCCGATACCTGTTCCTGGGAGACTATGTGGACCGAGGATACTTCAGCATCGAGGTAAAACTTTACCATATATTACAGACATTTTTTAAGTATCTGGGACACAGATACACAAGGAGTTCAAACCCTTCTCAGTGAATATGTTTCACTTTTCTTGGCAAATATTTATTATTTATAATTCTGGAAATATGAAGTAAAAATATGCAATAAAAAGATAAATTATAAATCATATTTATTAAAAATAGGTCATCAAAGTGATATATTTAAATAAACATCCAGAGTTTCTGCATCTGACATTTGCAGCTCCGGCTTAACGTCTTTAAATAGTCGTCTGAAATAAATGGCTGTCTCCTCGACCACACACACACACACACACACACACACACACACACTCGGTAAAGTGTATGTGAACACACGCCTCGCATGTTTCCTGCAGGCTCGGCCCGTGTCCCATTTCTAAAACAATCTGTGTGTGTGTGTGTGTCTGTGTGTTTTCTGGAGGGAATCTCTGTCACATTTCTGCCGGCTGCTGTCATGCTTCCTTGTTGGGATCAGTCTATATCCTGGAACAGCGTCTTCACACAGCCACGCCTCAGAGACACGTTTTATTATAGATCTTGAGACGGAGTCAGGAACAGAAGTTAAAAACCTCTGTTGGACTGACAGCAGATGTATTCACTTTCAGCCGAATAAATAAAAAAGTCCTTGAACAAAAAACTTTTCAGTTAATCAGAATTCTTTTTTAATAACGCTTTTAGGAAAACTTTCGATTAACTTTTTAAAATGAGTTTGGCTTCACTATTAAATGCTCCATACGCTTCAGTAAAACAGCTCTGATTGAAACATTTCTTAACATCAAAACAAAGGTTGACTTTAGTTCTTGGAAAGGTTTGAAATGTATATTCATTTTAAAGTACCCTTCTTTGTCTGGCACAAATAACCAGTCCAAAAAGCAGCAGAGATTAAATATAAACACCGTGAATAAAGCTTTGAATTACTCCAGCCGAACAAAACCCCGGTGATATTTCAGGGTTAATGTTTCTCGAGGTGTTTTTTAAACGTGTTATTCCTCTGAGTTTTGAGGAGCAGCTGCTGAGATCTGCTCCTCCTCCACGCCTTCAGAAAATATTACAAGCTGAGATTTAAACAGGTGGTTTATGCAGAAAACAGAGAGTGAGTGGCAGCTGCAGGGAGTGGGTTTGCTTGATGTGCGTCAGATTCTCTTATTTAAACTTCACTAATGAGAGGAGTTTCTCCCTCGTATGGGAAGGTCTCTTACAACAGGAGTCCAAAACAAAGGCAGAAACCTCACTTGTATTTAGTCGCTTTAAAACCAATCCTTTCATTGATTTAAAAAAAAGACACCTTTTGTTCCCCAAACTTTATAAAAGGTCTTTTGTTTAAATGTGAGATTTGTTCGTTCTGCAGAGGCATCAGATTAAAGTCAATTTCACAGAAAAAAACAAGACATTTAATGTAGTCCTGGGGAACATCGGGTTCAGGACCGTGCTCCTTTTCAAATGAATTTAATCAGATATAAACAAGGCCCTCTTATTGAAACGGAGAGTTTAGAAGTAATGTGCAAAAAGAGATGAATAATTCTATAAGTAGTTTTGGTAATGTGCATTAAAAATATGAAGTCAAATGATTTAAATATTAGAACTGAAAGTGTGCATTACACAGAGGAAATGCATTACAGTGCAGATATTCAAATATAAGATACAGACATCATTAAAGTACAATGATAGATCAATACTGCAGTGTGTTTGCATGTGTCAGGTCAGTATTAACCTCCCCCCCCCCCCAGTGTGTGCTGTACCTGTGGGCTCTGAAGATCAACCATCCCAACACCCTGTTCCTGCTCAGAGGAAACCACGAGTGCCGGCACCTCACAGAGTACTTCACCTTCAAACAGGAGTGTGAGTGTTTACTGTGTGTGTGTGTGTGTGTGTGTGTGTGTGTGTGTGTGTGTGTGTGTGTGTGTGTGTGTGTGTGTGTGTGTGTGTGTGTGTGTGTGTGTGTGTGTGTGTGTGTGTGTGTGTGTGTGTGTGTGTGTGTGTGTGTGTGTGTGTGTGTGTGTGTGTGTGTGTGTGTGTGTGTGTGTGTGTGTGTGTGTGTGTGTGTGTGTGTGCCTTTATTTGCGTATTATTTCCATTTTAATCTGAAAGAATATCCCAACACTGACAGGAAGTGATGGTACATTTTAGGACAAAATCACACATTTACCTTACAAAGGAAACTCTGGATTTTTCTGGAGGATCAAAGTTTTACTTTTACAAAACAATAAATGAAAACAGATCTAAATTATTGTTCTGTTTTCAAATTTGAGATTTTATTCTCAGAAAATCTCATTTCAAAGTAAATCTTCATTTTCTTTCTAATGTTTTTCCCTCTAGTATTTATGACCTTGATTTCTGGAGTTTCCCTCTGAGTACTCCCCCTCCTCCTGCTCGCGTTGTTTAACCCCGTCGGCCCTCATCGCCGTAGTGAAGAGCTTTTGTAATAATGGAATGAAGTGAGTTGTGTCAGATCTGCGCAGCCTCGACCTTAATTGATCTCTAAATTTAGACTTTCTGCATCTCGTTAAAAACTCAAACACACTTTCTTACTATCATAGCAACAGAGAGGTGTGTGTGTGTGTGTGTGTGTGTGTGTGTGTGTGTGTGTGTGTGTGTGTGTGTGTGTGTGTGTGTGTGTGTGTGTGTGTGTGTGTGTGTGTGTGTGTGTGTGTGTGTGTGTGTGTGTGTGTGTGTGTGTGTGTGTGTGTGTGTGTGTGTGTGTGTGTGTGTGTGTGTGTGTGTGTGTGTTTACTTTTTTGTGCAAATATAATCTCAGAGAATTGGGAAACAGCAGGGAACTGTCAAACCCTGTGTAATAACAACTGTGTGTGTGTGTGTGTTTTCAGGTAAAATAAAGTACTCTGAGCGAGTGTATGACGCTTGTATGGACGCGTTTGACTGCCTGCCGCTCGCTGCGCTGCTGAATCAGCAGTTCCTATGTGTTCATGGAGGCCTGAGCCCCGAGGTCACCTGCCTGGATGACATACGCAAGGTGAGCACGCTAACACACACACACATATACATATATATGTATATGTGTGTGTGTGTGTGTGTGTGTGTATATATCATGTTTCTACTGATGGAAGTGCAGCCAAGGGAGAAAACAGGACCCAGGGTTGGGGGGTTATTCATTTTCATCATGAAAGTTGTATTTATAACAAAAAACCTGGTTGTTAGGAAACGAAACCTTTAGATTACAAAGAAAAGTGGGGGTCTTTAAATGGTGTTAAATGTAGGAGAAAAAAACATACACTTTTAATTCAGTTCTTGCACATTTCCCACTTTAATCTCAAACAATATCCCCAAAAAATCTCTGAAAGTTTTCCATTAGTTTACTGTGTGTGTGTGTGTGTGTGTGTGTGTGTGTGTGTGTGTGTGTGTGTGTGTGTGTGTGTGTGTGTGTGTGTGTGTGTGTGTGTGTGTGTGTGTGTGTGTGTGTGTGTGTGTGTGTGTGTGTGTGTGTGTGTGTGTGTGTGTGTGTGTGTGTGTGTGTGTGTGTGTGTGTGTGCAGTTGGACCGGTTTAAAGAGCCTCCAGCGTTCGGGCCGATGTGTGACCTGCTGTGGTCGGACCCGGGGGAGGATTACGGCTCGGAGAAAACCCAGGAACACTTCTGCCACAACAGCGTGAGAGGCTGCTCCTACTTCTACAGGTAACGCGTCTGAAATATAAAATACACAGACCGAACGTCGCTGTTTTTAAAGCTTTGCACACTTTGGGTTATCTCTGGGTACGTGGCGCTGCTGGAAATAAATATTAGCGTTCTGCTGTCTCAATCTGTCCTGTATGAATCGTGTCGAGTCACCGTGAGGGGAAGCTGCTGTCTTTGTTTACATTTATTTGTCATGAATTGCTGATTTCAAACTCTGAGAACTTCCACATTTATTCTGGTAGATAAAGGTCTTTAATGTTACAGAATATCCACCTTTCTTTCTTCTCTTACGTACCACTCGATGTTTACTTTCTAACCCCGATGGCTCTGATTGGCTTTCGTAGTAACGAGCTTAGTGATGACGTAATGAACCTCCTCGCTGCTTCGACCTTAATTGATCTCTAATTTTAGATTTTCAGCTTTTCTGTCGTTATGTCTGATCTGCCTAGCACCAGAGGAGACAGACGTACAGAAGACTGCATCGTGTCATAAAAAAATAACAGCTTTTTCTTTATGATTGTTGTTGCGTTCCAGCTACCCCGCAGTATGTGACTTCCTGATGAACAATAACCTGTTGTCTGTAATACGAGCACACGAAGCTCAGGATGCAGGGTGAGTGTCCGCACACTGGAATGTGATAATACTTTATTTGAATCATGTGCAAAGGATGGTGTTTTCATTCCACTATTTAGAATTTCTCTCCTGTTATCTTTTATTCTAAACCTTAATTTATTTCATCTGAATTTATCCTGGTGTTCTTTGTTTGTGTTTTGTTTCTTATTCATTTATATTTGATCTTAATCTCTTTTTTATTGTTTAGTTTTAATTATTTTTTGTTAAATTTAGGAGAAAACTCTCAGTTTTATAAACAATTGTATGACATTAGAGTATCCAGGACACTTATTATCACAGATGGTATTGAAGTCTTTCTAAGAAATGAACACTTTGAATCTCGGGGGATTTTTAGGTTTTATTATCCTCTCTTTAATTGATCTTTCATCTTCTTCATCTTCATCTTCATCCTTTTAAATGATCAGACATTTCACTTAAACCTTTCACCTTGTATCTCAAGCTCTTCTAATCCAGTTTAATGTTGAATATGCGTTCTCTGATCGCCAGGTATCGAATGTACAGGAAGAGCCAGACGACCGGCTTCCCGTCTCTAATCACCATCTTCTCTGCTCCCAACTACCTGGACGTGTACAACAACAAAGGTGAGGGTAACCACGGCAACCGGCTGAAACCTTGAAGCCCTGGCAACAGCAGACGGGAAGACATGTTAATGTGTGTGTGTGTGTGTCCTCAGCCGCGGTGCTGAAATACGAGAATAACGTGATGAACATCCGGCAGTTTAACTGCTCCCCCCACCCCTACTGGCTGCCCAACTTCATGGACGTGTTCACCTGGTCGCTGCCCTTCGTCGGGGAGAAAGGTGAGAGACAGAGTGTGTGTGTGAGGGGGCGGGGTGTGAAGGTGTGTGAGCGGGGAGTGAGTTCACTTAGTAAAAATACAAATGAAACTCTTTATGTTCTTGTTCCGGTATCATAACGGAACCCCCCGAACACGAGGTATTGGCCACTCCTTACAGCTGCACAGTGGGGCTCACTTCAGATGAATGCCTAAGGATCTGGAATGGGATCCCCTAAAAGCTCCTGTAGGTGGCCCAATACTTTGTGTGTATAGTGTATCTCGGGGTTTTGCTCTGCACCCTCAGACCAAACTGCAGATTTGGGTCCCTCTGTTCAGCAGCAGCTCAGAGGAGCAGGGATGTGAATGTGTGACAGATGGAGTTGGGCATCATGTGTTGGAGCTGCAGAATCAGAGGAGGACGTCGTGATTCAGAGCTGAATATTCACTGTTTTTAAAGAGCTTTAATCTGCAGCCTGTGATGGATCAAAGATTTATGCAGCAGTTGCAGGGCTGACTGTCTGGGGAACATTTAGCTCTAAAGTTTGGAAAATGAAGGGGTTCATTATTTCAGCAAATCCAAGCAGAGCTGTTAACACCCTTCCTTAAATATTCAGGTCTCTTTCTCATTTACCATCGCTATTACTATTTTATAACTGTGTGTGTGTGTGTGTGTGTGTGTGTCCTGCAGTGACGGAGATGCTGGTGAACGTGTTGAACATCTGCTCTGACGACGAGCTGATGTCAGAGGGAGACGACACGTGTGAGGGTGAGACAGGAAGTCACAGCGCTGACTCTCAGTTTAAAGTCTGAACACTCGGAGACTCTGCAGACCCAGAGCCTCGTGATGAGTTCGAGGTCCTGTGGTTGTGCAGGAGTTAGTTTTCTGTTACATTTTTGTAGATGTTTTGAGTATTTTCAGGGTTTCCTTTCTAGATACTCAGCAGGTCATTTTATGGCTTTCCTTTTCCTGGTCCTTTAAACAGCCATATGAGATAGAATATGAATGAGCGTGTTTTCCTGCAGGAGGAACCCCTGCTGTGAGGAAGGAAGTGATCAGGAATAAAATCCGGGCGATCGGGAAGATGGCTCGCGTCTTCTCTGTGCTCAGGTGAGAGGAGATATACTTTATATAATATATTAAAGGTGAGTTCACACATGCCATTTCTGCTCACATCTGTTTCCGTCTCGCTCCACTTTAGTAAAGTTTAATGACTTTCTGGTTTAAACTCGTCCTCTTTTATTCCTGAGGAAGTGTGTCAGAATAAATTGTCCTTTTAATGAGGAATAACTCACAAGTTATTTCGAGGCCCAGAAAAGCATCACTGGCTTTAGTTAGTGGGGAATAAAATAAAAGTCACATCAAATAAATAAATAAATATATAAGTAAATAAATAAATATATATATAAATAAATAAATATATAAATAAGTAAATATATAAATAAACATATAAATAAATAAATAAATATATAAATATATAAATAAACATATAAATAAATATATAAATAAATAAATATATATATAAATAAATATATATATAAATAAATAAATATATAAACATATAAATAAATAAATGTATAAACATATAAATAAATAAATGTATAAACATATAAATAAATAAATATATAAACATATAAATAAACATAAATAAATAAATATATAAATAAATAAACATAAATAAATAAATATATAAATAAATATATAAATAAATAAATAAAGATATAAATAAATATATAAACATATCAATAAATAAATAAACAAATAAATAAATAAACATATAAATAAATATATATAAACAAATATATAAATAAATAAACATATAAATAAATAAATAAATAAATAAATATGTAAATAAATATGTAAATAAATAAATATGTAAATA
>NC_086356.1:510861-525861 GCF_036324505.1 Eleginops maclovinus
TTATTATATATTTTTCAGATATCAGAGTCTTATTCGTCCAAAGTGTTCTTTATTTATTCTGTGAGCTTGCACACTAATTGAATAACTGCTCCTAGTGTAATCCGATAACTCACTAATCTCTCAAATAAGAAATGCGTAAATGGGATTCCCTCTCGTAGATTAGCCGCGCTACCTTCAGTCTTTAATTCCTCGGGGAAATTGTTTGCAATTATCAAAGAATATTTTTTTGAGAAGTAAATCAAGAACAAAATATTCTAAAATAATCTCCCTAATTTTAGGATATGATTACTAGTTGAACTTCCTGCTTGGTGCCCCCCCCCTCACACTTCCTCTTCCTCTCCAGCGATCCAAGGCTTCAACCCTCAGCACAAGATCCAGAGCTTCGAGGAGGCCCGAGGGCTGGACCGCATCAACGAGAGGATGCCCCCCCGCCGGGACAGCAAACAGCAGGAGGCCGCCACCCCCACTCAACAACCTGCCGGCCAGCACCGGCCCCCCCGACAAGAACGGCACCAACACACAGGCCTAAACCCCCCCTTTCTCCTCCTCTTCCTCTTCCTCTTCCTCCCCCTCTCAGAGCCGCGACTCTCGCTTAATTTATTTCAACATCGGTTAAAAACCAGTGGACGCAGATCTGGGGGCAGAGGATGACTGAGTGTAGATGAATAAGACGTAATGAATACAGGAATGAAAGGAAAAGTCCAGAATGAAGCAGAACACGCGTCCCTAGCTTTAATATATCCTACCTTTATTCATCTATTTATTCCTGTGTTTATTCCCACGTTTGTTAATCACTGCATTTATACTCTGTCCTGTTCCGCCCCGAGAGATCTGTCCCGCTGCAGGCATCATCACCGCCCGGTCGCTTCGTTTTATAACCTGGGGGGGCTGAAACTCTTTACTGCAGCGTTTTATTTTGGCGGGGTAGGAACGCTGTGTTTTCGTACACACACACACACACACACACACACACACACACACACACACACACACAGGAGAAATCGCATAAAGTCCATCCTTTCTTATGCCAATGATAGTGTGACTGAGCTCTGCGGAGCGAGTATTGACATTTATATTATGTATATTTTAATTGTTCCCTCTTTTTTTCAATGTGATGTTTTTTTTGTTTTTTACAACACATAGATTTAGGCTTAATTATCCAGAACAGCGTGGGGAGGGGGAGAATTAAAGGGTTATTCTGCTTTATTATAACTCGGGTCTCGAGCGCTTAACGTTTATTATTATTAATGTTGGTTTGATGTTGAAAAAAAGTCGAGGTCCGTTTATGAATTCTCCTGGATTATATTCGAGAATCTGCAGGAAAAAGTCTGGGATGTTTTCTAAGATTAAAGCCGCAAATTTAGGTGAAAAATAGACGAAAATGATTGGAAAAAAGAAGAAGATTAAACCTGAGATGAATTCATATTAACAACATAAAGAAATATCCCACATTTAGGTCCCAAATTTGCGAGATAAAAAAATCCACCAAAAACTTTCAGATTAAAGAAATGACTCATTTACAAACATCAACATGTAGAAATGATATACAACAAAGAAACGTGTGTGGAGAATGTGCATTAAAATATGAAAAGCATGTTCTGGGTTCATGAGCTCCTGAACCTGCGGGAGGAAAGCAAATATTCCCAGACATTATAAACACATATATACAAAGGGAGATAAAATCCCGCTTTATTTTACCAAAGTCTTGAGTGTTCGTTCATTATTCAAGTCTAAACCAGCTGTGCTGACCCGTCTTTAACAGGCTGTGGTTTTGAAATCCAGAACAGCGTTTAGATTTTATTCCCTCAGTTATTCCAACGTTTCCTCGACAAGGAAAGCTCAACTCTGCCGGGTCAGAAGCGCTGATTTGAATCTCCAAACGACTGCGTGTTTCTGACTCTGCAGAAATGAAAGAGGATGATGTTTACTGACGGAGGATGAAGATACAAACTAAAGACCCCGGTTTTAATAAAGGGGGAGAGACACAGGAGAGAAGGGAACGGTGGACCGGTGTGGGGATCGACCCGGGTGGGTTTGATTCGTCGTTTTCTTTTGGGGGTTTTTGGGGGCGCGGTGGGTGGGAGCTTTATTTTATTTTGTGGGAGCGAGGCCTCATTTCTGACTTCTGTTCGGCTCTCTGAACATATCTCACAGAATGTACAGAAATATAAATCTGTTTTCTTTACAGCTAAATTTGAGAAAATATGAAATTGTGTCATGTACTGCGAGGCCTCATTTCTGTAGATGTTTCACTCCATTCAAATAAAAAAAAGAGATAAAGCAAAGAGCTGTTTGTGTCCGTGCTGCTTTCAAGGTCTCCTCGACGCCACAGCCAATCAGAGGCCGGCGTGGGCGGTGGGGCTTTGTGCACAGGAGTGGCGTCGAGTCGCTGCAGAAACACGAGTTCCTTAGCAACAGGAAACCCTCAGCATTTATTACGAGGAGGAGGAGGAGGAGGAGGAGGAGGAGGAGGAGGAGGAGGAGGAGGGTGAAACTGTAGTAACACATCACAAAAACTTATTATAGAAATGAGAAAATAATAAATCATTTACTTTAAAACAAATTTCAGAGATTATAGAATAAAAAAACATACTAAATAAATTTAATTTAGACTGAGAAATTTATAAGAGAAGTGTAAAAGAAATCAGTATAGAATAAAAGGTCCAATACTTCTGTGATAAATTATGAATAAAACAAATAAATGATGTAAAAAAACAGAAACCATTTTATAAGAAAGTAAAAAGGATTTGAAGGAAACCAAATATTGGATAATAATAAATATCATTTCAGAAGAAAACATTGAAATCTGTCTAAAGACAATAACAGTGACAGAGAGGAAACGCTCCTCAGCAGAGAAGCTGTCCTGACCAATCACAAAGAACTACAGTGATGCGTTCAGGGACCGTACAGATTGCAGGGATCTTAATAAGAAGTTTTACCTTGATTCTGGTTTACTGGGAAATATGTTTACAAGGTTTGGTGTTTTAAAGCAAGATATAAACATGAAGGGTAAAACAACACATTTACAATAAAGGAAAATGACTCTAAATATCTGAAAAAACTTCTGAAGTTTTGGGGGAAAATCTAAAGTTGTTGCAGAAAGTCAAATATATCCTTTCCTCTCCGGCAGTCAGAGGGTTCATACCTTGCGTGTTTTTGGAGAAAAAACAGAATCCACAGCTTCCCTTTATTTTTCTGCGATTTATTTGCCTGCTTAACATCATACAACAGAAACATGGAGGATGGCGTGGAGGCGTTTCCCGAAGAAAAGCCCGAAGAAGAACGGACGCTGAGCGAGAGACGATGTAGACGCTAACGATGAAGACTCTAATGATGAAGATGCTATCATTTGGATTAGTAGCTCCTTTAAACTCAAGGTACGTGTTGGTGAAGTCTTAAAAAAACTGTACAACAAAGAACAATATTTTCTAAATCAAATGTTCCACAGTAAAAATCACAATCCTGAAATAAATCCAGAGCTCCACCGTGTAACAAGTCAGCTGTTAGTTCTGGTCCGCTACAGAAGCTCCTCATTCACTTTGAAGCGGACACGTTTCAGAGGACGGATTTGGTGTCATGAAGCTGGTCCTTAGTATTTATTCACCAGACATTCTCCGGGTTTAAAGGCATCTATTTCTGAGCAAAACAAAGGAAGTCATTGGAGAACAAATTGGTTTATTTATGAGGAAATAATTGCAAATTTATGGGAAAAAACTCCAAAATTGTACTGAAAAAACATGCATATTTAATTGGGGATAATTTGATATAATATAGGAGGAAGATCTCAAATATTCTCTGAGAATAAGGTGTTAGATTTACAAGAAAATGCTCAAAGAGAAAAAGCATTGGTGAAATTCTGAGAAAAATTGCAAATTTAAAAGCAATAAAATAATAAATTTCTCTGTGATTTAATTTGCAAATTTACCCCAAAAACTCAGTAAATGGCAGTTTTATCTGCTAAAGTTACAGGGAAAAACTGCATCAAGGTCAATAAAACTAATAAATGACGTCACAGTTCTTTTAGAAACTGTCGTTAAAATACAGGAAAGAAACGTGCAAAATCTACGGGACAAAAAAGCTCATTTATGAGGAAAGAAATGAATATCTTCTGAAATTATGAATAAAAAATATGCGCTTCTTTTAACCTTTGGGTTTTAAACGTTGGTCCTGTAAAGGCTGGTCTCTTCAAACCACAGAATGAATGTCTAATGATAATGTATTATCACCTTCATTTATCCGACATTATCTGGATTGGCAGTAAATGTTTTTATTTATTAAAAACGTCACATTATTTATTATAAATCTGTGACTTTTTGTCCCTATCTGCTTCCCGTATTTATTTCCCTGTGATCTGATTGGTCAGTAGTTATTCCCTGCGATGTGATTGGTTCAGCAGGTTTGAACGTGATCATCGAGCCCTTGCAGAGAAACCAGCTTCATGACAGCAGAGTGTGTGTACTGTGAGAGATATCAGGTGTGTGTGGACAGGTGAGTATAAGTGCAGCACAGGTAACGAGTGTCGGAGCGTCGGATTGGACGGGGTTAACGAGGGCCAGCCTTCAGGGGAATCCAGGGTTCTGATTGGTCGGTTGTTAGAAAAGCTTGGCCTTCTTCTTCAGGTCGTTGCGTTTCCACAGAGAGAGGCGGTCGAAGTCTGAGATCTCCATCCCGAAGATCTGCTGGAACACCTCCGGGGCCAGGTGCCTCTGAGAGGAGGAGGAGGAGGAGGAGGAGGAGGAGGAGGAGGAGGAGGAGGAGGAGAGGAGAAGAGGAAGGGAGGAGAGGAAGAGGAGGAGGAGGAGGAGGAGGAGGGGGAGGAGAGGAGGAGAGGAGGAGAGGAGGAGAGGAGAAGAGGAAGGGAGGAGAGGAAGAGGAGGAGAGGAGAGGAGAGGAGGAGGAGGATCATTTTTATTATTGGCTTCATCCTTTCTAATGTTAGCATTTTAATTATTAGTATTATTATCATCATCATCATTATTATTGTGACAGTGGTCCCCACCTCCAGTCTGGTGCGGTCGACCCCCGGCGGCAGCCTGCAGCGCCCCCTGTGGGTCACCATCAGAGCTTCATACTCGTAGACCTGCACACACAGAAACACCTGGAACTCCTCACACACAGAAACACCTGGAACTCCTCACACACAGAAACACCTGGAACTCCTCACACACAGAAACACCTGGAACTCCTCACACACACAGAAACACCTGGAACTCCTCACACACAGAAACACCTGGAACTCCTCACACACACAGAACCACCTGGAACTCCTCACACACACAGAAACACCTGGAACTCCTCACACACACAGAACCACCTGGAACTCCTCACACACACAGAAACACCTGGAACTCCTCACACACACAGAAACACCTGGAACTCCTCACACACAGAAACACCTGGAACTCCTCACACACACAGAAACACCTGGAACTCCTCACACACACAGAAACACCTGGAACTCCTCACACACACAGAACCACCTGGAACTCCTCACACACAGAAACACCTGGAACTCCTCACACACACAGAAACACCTGGAACTCCTCACACACAGAAACACCTGGAACTCCTCACACACACAGAAACACCTGGAACTCCTCACACACACAGAAACACCTGGAACTCCTCACACACACAGAAACACCTGGAACTCCTCACACACAGAAACACCTGGAACTCCTCACACACACAGAAACACCTGGAACTCCTCACACACAGAAACACCTGGAACTCCTCACACACACAGAAACAGCTGGAACTCCTCACACACACAGAAACACCTGGAACTCCTCACACACACAGAAACACCTGGAACTCCTCACACACACAGAAACAGCTGGAACTCCTCACACACACACAAACACCTGGAACTCCTCACACAAACAGAAACACCTGGAACTCCTCACACACACAGAAACACCTGGAACTCCTCACACACACAGAAACACCTGGAACTCCTCACACACAGAAACACCTGGAACTCCTCACACACACAGAAACACCTGGAACTCCTCACACACACAGAAACACCTGGAACTCCTCACACACACAGAACCACCTGGAACTCCTCACACACAGAAACACCTGGAACTCCTCACACACACAGAAACACCTGGAACTCCTCACACACAGAAACACCTGGAACTCCTCACACACAGAAACACCTGGAACTCCTCACACACACAGAAACACCTGGAACTCCTCACACACACAGAAACACCTGGAACTCCTCACACACAGAAACACCTGGAACTCCTCACACACACAGAAACACCTGGAACTCCTCACACACAGAAACACCTGGAACTCCTCACACACACAGAAACAGCTGGAACTCCTCACACACACAGAAACACCTGGAACTCCTCACACACACAGAAACACCTGGAACTCCTCACACACACAGAAACAGCTGGAACTCCTCACACACACACAAACACCTGGAACTCCTCACACAACAGAAACACCTGGAACTCCTCACACACAGAAACACCTGGAACTCCTCACACACACTTCACCAAATGTAAGTTGTTCTTTTATAAATCAAGGAACAGTTTACTCCTTTGACCCGTTAATCTGGGGCCGTGTCGCTCAGGTAAAGAACAACGTATTTGATGTGTTTCCTGACCTTCTGCTCCAGAATACTCGGCAGAGAGTTTCCTCTGTCCATCCTCTCCCTACGAGCATCTCCATTCTACACAAAAAATCAACAAATGATCACAAAGACACACAGAGCATTAGAGAGAGAGAGAGAGAGAGAGACTCACAGACACACAGAGCATTAAGAGAGAGAGAGAGAGAGAGAGAGAGAGAGAGAGAGAGACTCACAGACACACAGAGCATTAAGAGAGAGAGAGAGAGAGACTCACAGACACACAGAGCATTGAGAGAGAGAGAGAGAGAGACTCACAGACACACAGAGCATTGAGAGAGAGAGAGAGAGAGAGAGAGAGAGAGAGGACTCACAGACACACAGAGCATTGAGAAGGAAAAGGAGAGAGAGGAGAGAGAGAGAGAGACTCACAGACACACAGAGCATTGAGAGAGAGAGAGAGAGAGACTCACAGACACACAGAGCATTGAGAGAGAGAGAGAGAGAGAGAGAGAGAGAGAGAGACTCACAGACACACAGAGCATTGAGAGAGAGGAGAGAGAGAGAGACTCACAGACACACAGAGCATTGAGAGAGAGAGAGAGAGAAGCGAGAGAGAGAGAGAAAGAGTAAGAACTCACAGACACAAAAGCATTGAGATGATCTAGTTGCCAGAAGGTGTGTAAAGAGGAGATTAGACACGACACCACACACACACACACAACAACAAACAAACACTCACAACACACATCAGGACATTGAGGGGAGAAAAGAAGATGAGAGAGACAACTCACACAAACACACACAAAACACACACGAACGACACACATGAGCGCTGCAAGCCAACAGGAAGAGAGAGAGAGAGAGAGACTCACAGACACACAGAGCATTGAGAGAGAGAGAGAGAGAGAGCGAGAGAGAGAGAGACTCACAGAGTAAGAAACCACAGATATAAATGCAAAAAGCATTTATATCTGTATTCTTCTTATGTTTGCCCATGAAGGTTGTGTAAAGATGGAGATTACACACACACACACACACACACACACACACACACACACACACACACACACACACACACACACACAGTACAGGTGGATCAGGGTTGTGCAGGAGGAGTTATAAAATGTATTAGATGCTGCTAACGGCATGCAGTACACACACACACACACACACACACACACACACACACACACGCACACACACTCACCTGAGCGGCTGCAAAGACACAACAACAGGAAGTCAGAGACACAACGGGATGAAACACAGCATGTTTAAAGTCTCTCTAAACATCTGCACAGCGTTCAGATTGAAGGAATAACCTGCAGGACTGAGTCCTTCTCTTTCTGCAGTGTTATGTAGTCTAGATATCTGTCTGCGTGCTCTGCAGACCGGAGCTGATCATGGCTGGTTCTGCACGCTTCTAAAGGAGTCGTATTTCCACATGTTGCAGAAACATTGCAGCGCACAGCGTGAATTCATCCGGAGCAACGTTAGCTGTCCTCATGTTGCACTCTCAGCTTTTACTGAAGCTGGATTGAAATATTTTGAATGCATTTTTGCAACTCTGTAAGACTGAACTCTTCCCTACCTGGCGGCCCTTTCTCCGTGGCGAACTCTGCAGACTGCATCTGCAGAAACACAGATATTTAATGAAGGTGTTATTCACTGTGCCCCAGATGAATCATCTGGTTTGGGATTCGTTCTTTATTTTAAACGGGGACCGACTGCAACGCCTTTTAGTTTTAGCCTCAAACTCTGGAGAAGAGAAACGGCTACAGTCGTTTAAAGATGCATGTTCTTCTTCTGTGGTTCAGAGGATGTTCGCATCTCCAAAAACTGCATTACCGCCTTCGATTGGACCAAAACACCTGGATTCATAATAAATACATCTGAATAATAAATCTAGTTTTCACTCACCGAATCTAAATGTGTTCCTTGCAGCTCTAAGGCCAATGTTTCACCGAGTGAGGGCTTTTATTTTGAAATTCCCTCAAAGAGTTTCCCCTAAAAGCTTTGCAGTCACTTTGCTGTTTCCTGTTTCAGAAAAAGAACCGCTCTGACTCACTGACCCGGGTTAATCCGTGTGAAGGAGACCGTGTTGCTCCTGATGACAAACCTGCAGAGGAACCAGAGGACAAAGAACAGGTGAGACAGGAGGGGAGACAGGCGGGGAGACAGGTGGCAGGGAGGCTCCTCACTGGTGTGCAGGTGCGTCCTGTCGGGCAGAGACTGTGTCTTCCTGCGATACTGAACGGCCTTCTCCTTCTCCTCCTTCAGGATCAGACGGCCCAGGTTAGACTTGATCTGAAAGACAGACATCAGGAGACACAGTCAGGAGGACCAGGAGGACCAGGAGGACAAGAAAGACAGAAAACAGATGAAAAAAGACACACAATTGGATGCAATAAGACAAAAGGAGATGCAAAGAAACCCAGAAACTCCCCCCTCACCTTCTGCAGGTGTCCCCCCCTCACCTTCTGCAGGTGTCCCCCCCTCACCTTCTCCAGCTCCTGCTCCCTCAGCGCCTCAGCGTCTCCACTCAGATCTTCAAACTCGTCCTCCTCCTGCAGCTCCTTCTTCTTCCTCCACTCCATCTCTGCAGGAGAAAGGTGTTCAGTGTGTGTGTGTGTGTGTGTGTGTGTGTGTGTGTGTGTGTGTGTGTGTGTGTGTGTGTGTTACCCATTGTAGCCAGGGAGGGGGGGCAGGGCCAGTACTCGGTCTCGATCTTAGACGGCAGGTTGGGGTCCGGAGGCTGAGCGGCCGGGAACATCGCCGAGCGAATCACACCGAGACCCTCAGAGTGCTTCATCACATCTGCAGAGAGACACCGTGAGGAGGAGGGGGGCGACGAGGGGGGGGGGGGGGACAAGGAGGGGGAGGAGTTGGAGGAGGAGAGGAGGAGTCTCACCTTGTTGGTAGATGGGAGGTTTCCTGTAGATGTTGGCTCCGTTATCTGAGAAAAACACAAGTATTATAAGTGTGTGTGTGTGTGTGTGTGTGTGTGTGTGTGTGTGTGTGTGTGTGTGTGTGTGTGTGTGTGTGTGTGTGTGTGTGCGTGTACCTGGTGTGTGGAAGTGCTGCTGGCTCCTCCTCCTGTTCTCCTGCAGAGTCAGCGTGGATCCTGCAGGAGAAACTGAGTCCGTCTCGCTCTGAGCGCGCCGAGCCTTCACCTGCAGGTCAGCAGGAGGTTACTCTCTCTCACTCTCTATGACTGTCTCTCACTCTCTCTCACTCTCTATGACTCTCTCTCACTCTCTCTCACTCTCTATGACCTATGACTCTCTCACTCTATGACTCTCTATCACTCTCTATGACTCTCACTCTATGACTCTCTCTCCCTCTCTATGACTCTCTCACTCTATGACTCTCTCTCACTCTCTATGACTCTCTCACTCTATGACTCTCTCTCCCTCTCTATGACTCTCTCACTCTATGACTCTCTCTCCCTCTCTATGACTCTCTCACTCTATGACTCTCTCTCACTCTCTATGACTCTCTCTCCCTCTCTATGACTCTCTCTCACTCTCTATGACTCTCTCTCCCTCTCTATGACTCTCTCACTCTATGACTCTCTCTCACTCTCTATGACTCTCTCTCGCTCTCTATGACTCTCTCTCACTCTATGACTCCTCTCTCACTCTCTATGACTCTCTCTCACTCTATGACTCTCTCTCTCACTCTATGACTCTCTCTCACTCTCTATGACTCCCTCTCTCACTCTCTATGACTCTCTCTCACTCTCTATGACTCTCTCACTCTCTGACTCTCTCTCACTCTCTACTACTCTCTCTCTCTGACTCTCTCTGACTTTCACTCCCTCCCTCTCTCACTCTCTATGACTCTCTCTCCCTCTCTCACTCTCTATGACTCTCTCTCACTCTCTATAACTCTCTCTCTCACTCTATGACTCTCTCACTCTATGACTCTCTCTCACTCTCTACTACTCTCTCTCTCTGACTCTCTCTGACTTTCACTCTCTCCCTTTCTCACTCTCTATGACTCTCTCCCTCTCTATAACTCTCTCTCTCACTCTATGACTCTCTCACTCTCTCTCACTCTCTATAACTCTCTCTCTCACTCTATGACTCTCTCACTCTCTCTCACTCTCTATAACTCTCTCTCTCACTCTATGACTCTCTCACTCTCTCTCACTCTCTATAACTCTCTCTCTCACTCTATGACTCTCTCACTCTCTATAACTCTCTCTCTCACTCTATGACTCTCTCTGACTTTCACTCTCTCCCTCTCTCACTCTTTATGACTCTCTCTCACTCTCTATGACTCTCTCACTCTATGACTCTCTCACTCTCTATGACTCCCTCTCTCACTCTCTCTCACTCTCTACTACTCTCTCTATCTCTGACTCTGTGACTTTCACACTCTCTCTCACTCTCTACTACTCTCTCTCTCTCTGACTCTCTCTGACTCTCTCTCACACTCTACTACTCTCTCTCTCACTCTCTATGACTCTCTCTCTCTCTGACTCTCTCTGACTCTCTACTACTCTCTCTCTCTCTGACTCTCTCTGACTTTCACTCTCTCTCCCTCCCCCTCTGTCTGTCTCAGCTGTCTGCATTACTGTTTTTATCTGGGGAGCTACATATGGCAGCCTGCTCCTGCAGTGACCCCTCTCCCTCTTTGAGAGTAAAGACAGTCTTGATATTTTACAGAGACGCTCTGTCCTCCTCTCATTCAAACTGAGAGACCAAAACAAAGCAGGGATTCAAACTGGACCAGAACTCTGAGACAATCCAACCCAGTCTGAGTCATGGAACAGTGGGTCAGCGGGGGGGCATCTGCTGTACCAGACCGCTGCTCTGACCACAAAGGGTCATTCAGTCACTAAACTTCCAGGAGGCAGTGAACGCACCGCCTCTCTGCAGGTCTCAGATTACAGTTTTTTCTCGATTGCTAAGACACAAAACCCAGTACTCTAAACCAAATGACCAGTTGCCTAAACACATTTAGTAAAACTACCCCCCATTTGCCACAACCAAAAACACAATTCACCTGTAGACACTGTTCACAAAACCCATCCCCTTTTTCTCAAAACTCTAAACACATTTTGCCTTGCTAAAACACATTTAGCATATATCTCTGCTCAAATATGCATTGTGAAGCTCATGTGATGCAAAATGCCACACACAGTCAGCAAAACCTGAACACAATGAACACACCTGGTGTAATTCAGTAAACACAACGACTCATAATTGAAAACACCTATTGCAAATGATGTGACCACACCTATATAAGTCAGTTTGCTGAAGGTTCCAAACAAAAATGGATGATCAAGGAAGAAGAAGAGGAGTTCGTGCCAGAGGAGGGAGAGGAGTTCGTGCCAGAGGAGGGAGAGGAGTTCGTGCCAGAGGAGGGAGAGGAGTTTTGTCAGAGGAGGGAGAGGAGCAGGCCAAGGAGGGAGAGGAGCAGGTCAAGGAGGTAGAGGAGCGGGCCAAGGAGGGAGAGGAGCAGGTCAAGGAGGTAGAGGGAGCGGGCCAAGGAGGGAGAGGAGCAGGTCAAGGAGGTAGAGGAGCGGGCCAAGGAGGGAGAGGAGCAGGTCAAGGAGGTAGAGGAGCGGGCCAAGGAGGGAGAGGAGCAGGTCAAGGAGGTAGAGGAGCGGGCCAAGGAGGGAGAGGAGCAGGTCAAGGAGGTAGAGGAGCAGGCCAAGGAGGGAGAGGAGAAGGAGGGCGAGCAAGACAACGCATCTTCATCACAGATGAAATGAGAGCAACGGTCATTGACCACGTCAATTGTCCACGGCATGACAATGACCGAAGCTGGACAACGAGTCCAACCAAACCTAAGCCGATTCTCAGTGGCCACCATTATTCGGGCCTTCAGAGAACACAACAGGTACTGTATGTACTATTTTTTTAGTCACTACACTAGATGTTTACAGTATACAGTAGTATAGTGGAGTGCACCTACATACAGACAAGTGCAATAATGGTTACAGTAAAAGTGTGTACTGCAAGGACCATTTCTGACCAAATGACTGTTTCTCTAGAGTTGAAAGATTGCCATATGCAGGTGGGAGGGCTTCCAGATTCACACCAGCCCAAGAGGTCGTCATTGTGGATATGGTTCGGGAGAACAATGTGCTGAGACTACGGGAGATACGGGAGAGGATCATTGGTGACAATATGAACTTTCCGAACATTGACGATGTTAGCCTGACAACCATAGACAGAGTCCTCAAGCGCCAGAGAGTACGCATGAAGCAGGCCTATAGGGTACCCTTTGAGCGCAACTCTGACAGAATAAAGCACCTCCGTCACCAGTATGTGCAAGTAAGTACAGTAAAATCTATGTACCACGGTGGCCTACAGTACTTACATGTAACATACAATACTATACTATCGTACTGTAATGTGCTGTATTGACTGTCTTTCTGAACACCTGAAAACGCTATTTGTTTCCACAGAGGATCTTCGAGTTGGAGTCCATGGCCAGACCCCATGAATTTATATTTGTGGATGAGGCTGGCTTCAACCTCACAAAAAGGAGGAGGAGAGGCCGTAACATCATAGGACAGAGAGCTATCGTTGATGTGCCCGGCCAACGGGAGGAAATCATCACTCTCGCTGCCCTGACTTTCTAGACGGCTTCTCCACCGCACTGAACTTGGTCTCATCATGAGCGTCTCTACCTTCCTAATGACCTCACTAGAAGTCTTTCATACTCTATGACCCTCCGACGACTCTATGACTCTCTCTCATCTCTATGGACTACTCTCTCACTCTCTATGTCATCTCTCTCACTCTATGATTCTCTTCATCTAGACTCTCATTCATTTATGACTCCCTTCTCACTCTCTAGACTCATCTCACTTTATACTTCTCATTTGCTCTCTCACTCTCTACTCTCTCTTCTCTACTCTCTCAATAGACTTTCACTCCCTCCTTCTCATCATGTGACTCTCACTCTCTATGACTCTCTCACTCTCACTCTCTATGACTCTCTCTCACTCTCTATGACTCTCTCTTCATATCTAGACTCTCCACTCTATGACTCATCTCGCATCTCTACTTCCTCTACTGATCTCTTGCTTTCATATCTCCTTTTCACTCTCTATGAGTACTTCCCATCTCTATAACTCTTCATCACGTGGCGCATATGAGTGTCTCAATCTTCTCACTCTCTATACTCTTCTCTCACTCTGACTCATCTCAGCTCTCTCACTCTAATAGAACTTCCTCCACTCTATGACTCTTCACTCTGTATGACTTCTTTCAATTCTTACTCTCTCACTTCTATAACTTCTCTCCGCTCTATGATCTCTCATGGACTTTCACTCTCTCCCTTTCTCATCTTTATGACTATCTCTCACTCCTATGGACCTCTCACTCTATGACTCTTCATTCTTATGATCCCTCTCTCACTCTCTCTCACTCTCTATACTCTCTATATATCTGACTTGTGACTTTCACAATCTATCCCTCTGCACTATTATGATCTCTCACTCTCTACTACTCTGCTATCTGCTCTCTCTGACTCTCTCTCACACTCTACTACTCTCTCTCTCACTCTCTATGACTCTCTCTCACTCCTGACTCTCTCTCACTTCTCTACTACTCTCTCTCTCTCTGACTCTCTCTGACTTTCACTCTCTCTCCCTCCCCCTCTGTCTGTCTCAGCTGTCTGCATTACTGTTTTTATCTGGGGAGCTACATATGGCAGCCTGCTCCTGCAGTGACCCCTCTCCCTCTTTGAGAGTAAAGACAGTCTTGATATTTTACAGAGACGCTCTGTCCTCCTCTCATTCAAACTGAGAGACCAAAACAAAGCAGGGATTCAAACTGGACCAGAACTCTGAGACAATCCAACCAGTCTGAGTCATGGAACAGTGGGTCAGCGGGGGGGCATCTGCTGTACCAGACCGCTGCTCTGACCACAAAGGGTCATTCAGTCACTAAACTTCCAGGAGGCAGTGAACGCACCGCCTCTCTGCAGGTCTCAGATTAAATAAGGAGGGCCCTGGTTCAGGTTCAGGAAACCAACGTGCATTCAGTTATAACAATAAAGCAGGTCTTACCTCAGGAGACATGATGGGGGAGGAGGTGGGGGGGGACAGAGAGCGCTGCAGAGAAAAAGTATTTCAAAAGTACTTTAAACGACACGGCCCTGCAGGAGGGAGAGCAGCTGTGTGTGTGTGTGTGTGTGCGTGTGTGTGTGTGTATGTGTGTGTGTGTGTGTGTGTGTGTGTGTGTGTGTGTGTGTGTGTGTGTGTGTGTGTGTGTACCTCTCTGGGCGGGGGGTCGAGGGGGGAGAATGTGAGGTGGGGTTGGTAGGTCATCAGGTCGGGTCTCTCCACCTGCAGGATGGCTTTGTCTCTGGGCAGCGCCGCCAGGTCTCTGTAGCCCACCAGCTGGTCATCCACGCGCGCCTGAACGCACCACGAGAGGGAG